>NW_006408583.1:5737061-5757982 GCF_000296735.1 Chrysochloris asiatica
TAAGTCACCAGTCGCTCCCTGGAAACCCTACACAGGGTCGCGATAAGTCAGAACTGACTCATAAAGTTGACACTTAACACCAACAATGGCAATATACCATACTCAGTAAGCATTACCTAGCAATAGACTTTGAACTTCTTAAAGTCTGCAACTGCCTATCCCATGGGCAGGAAATAAATGTTCATTGAAAAAATGGAATTAGGTTAGTTTTCAAAATATAAATGCCCAATAAACATGGTTTTAAGAAAATAGCTAATGAATAAAATGGAACATCTGTCCTTAAATGGGATAGTAATTTTCAACATATTACTGAAAATTTAGTGGGTACTTAAAAAATGTGAGTCTGAAATGGTATGGACATTTTTTCACACCAACACATTTTTTATAAATTTGTTTTTTTGGGATCTGGTCATACCTCTTCTCGCATTTTTTTGCAAAAACTGTTCATATGATCCATCTACTTTAGTTCATAAAGTTCTGGTTAGGTTCAGAAGTGGTTTAGAATCATCTAGGTCTCAGTCTTAGTGTAAAGCCATTGAGCTGGAGTATCTCTCAATGGCCTTAGGACTCTGTACCAGATGCAACATCTCGTGTCCTTGAGATATTATGCTGCTCCCTGTCTAATGACTTCCCTCTACTTTTCTTGGTGTGGGAATCAAGTTTTTCTGGCACTGTAACATTTTTCTTTCCCTTTGATACTTCTGTAATATGTAAGGGTTTATGTCCTGGTGTGGTACTATGGGATACTGTGCTGGACTGTAAGGTCAGTTTGAACCACAAGGTTGGTGGTTCAGACTCACCAGGAGCTCCTCAGAAACCCTATACAGGATCATTGTGAGTGGAAACCTTTTTGATGACACTTATCAATAACATAGCCCACAAATCAGTCAGAGCAAGACTAGACTGCTGTAACAAAGAGACTCAAGGATACAGTGCCCTAAATAACCAAGAAATATTCTTATTGATATTGATGCACGTCTAATGGGTAGGATCCAGGTAGGAGAACTTCAGATCATCAAGATATCCAGGTTCCTCTAAAGCCTTTTACGTCTGTCCCTCTGAGGCATTAAAAAAAAAAAAACAAAAAAAACCAAAACTCTTTTATTGTGAATTATGTGATAGTTTACATGGGAGAACATTAGCTTTACACTCATCCTATCTTATATTGTTACACTGCCATGGTTAACAATCCCCTCCATGCATCATCAACCAACCAAAGCTTATATTCTGCCTGCCCCCTGGTTGTCAGCACACAGCCCCTCACCCTCTCTGGGTCTGGAGTCCCCAGCTGCTCCATCTCGCCACATCATCCTCTCTGCCTCCATCTCTGGCATCACTGTTTTTTTTTTTGGGTAGAGTCACTCACTCTGCTCTTCTCCCTTGATGGTCCCAAGGACCTCCACACCTAGACTGCAGTCAGTCCTGATAGTAATTATTCGCTGTTGTACCACATGAGTGCTATCCCCATCTCCTTTCATCAGTCCTGCCCAGACAGATTGGATGCTACTCAGTGGAGATTCTACCTTCCTCCGCACCCCTCTGAGGCCTTTTTGTCATTTGCATAATTGAAGTTCAGTGGCCTCAGGTCTAGTGTGTAGTGTTAATGCTGGAAGAGAAGCATATCTGAGGTCTGGAGTCCAAGATGTTTGAAGCCAGATCACATCTCACATTCCATTGGTAAGAATTGTTTCGATGACCTCTCTTCTGCAGGGGAAGCTGAGGAATACTGCACAGCAGGGAAGAGCCTGCCACATGCGACGTGTTGTTCTATGGATTGTAAATATGTCTCATTTTTCAGTTTGCTTGAAAACTGTTGAAGCTAGGACATCAGTTCCTGCACTAGCTATGTGTTCTTATATAGGAGTCCTGGGATGTGGAGCTGTGGGATAAAGTATTAGATCAAAAGGTTGGTTTGAACTACTAAGTTGACAGTTCAAACTCACCAGCTGCTCCTTGTTAACCTTATACAGGGTAACTCTGAGTCAAAACCAACTCGGTGGCACTTAACAACAACATACAGGGTAGATGTTTAATCATCTGAGGTTTCTGAATTGTTTTATTTCTAAGCACACACACATGCATAAATACATATGTATATATACACACACACACGATGGGCTTCAAAAAGTTTGTGAAAAATTGGAATTGAAAGATATAGGAGTTTTTCCACAAGTTAAAAAATAAAAACAACCTCATTGTAAATTGGGTGAAAGTTTATAGAGCAGATCTGTTTTCCATTCAATAATTCCCTCACATGGTTCATGTCATTGATTGTATCCCTACCATGTGATGTCAATCATCCTACTTCCTGACTGTGTTTCCTTCTTTCCTTCCTCTTCTAACCCTCCGGAATACCAGTGTTGTCCTCTGGGTTTCAAATAGTTGAATATTCTAACGTGTGCATACAGAAGTGCCACTAATCTCTGTCTGCTCTTTTTAAAAATTTTCTTTTATTTTGAGATTTGTTCCACATTTTCTGCCACTCTATCCCAGACCTTCTAATATAATCTCTTTCATAGCAGTTGATAGTGGTACCTGGACGTTAGCAAGTTCTTCTGGTGTTAGGGTCCATTTCCATGAACTTTTTGGAGCCCCATAGTATATATACACACACTTGTATATGTATGCATGTGTATGTGTATATATATATATTTATTTATTCCATTGTGTGTATGTTTCACTGTACAATAACCACAAAATTCAAACCTACCAGCCACTCCTTGGAAACTATACAGGGTCGCTAAGAGTTAGAACGGACTCAGTGGCACTGAACAACAGTAACTTAATCAAAGTAATTTTGCTGCTGGTAGTGTAAAAAGGCAAGTGCCATAAACAGTAAGAGTTCTAACCACAAGACAGGTTCTGCCTGCTGCATGCCTAGGATGGGGAGAGGTTTCAGCATGCATGCGTTTTACCTTTGGAGATACATTTAGAAGCAGTTTTAGTGCTGTTCATAGCTATTTCAGTAACCTCAGTTTCTGACTTCTGGGAACAAAAATAATCACCTGTAATATAAACAAAAACAACAAGGAACTTTATTTTATGATATTGTTACATGCTATATTATTTATACTGAATGTGTTACTGTTAAACTGTGCAGGACAGAAATACTTGTACACTTTGACACTGTTTACAGCTAAATAAAGGAGCTCTGGTAGTGTAATTGTATAGAATTGATGCATTTGAGTTAGGAGGAGAATATTGAAAGTACCATAGACTGCCAAAAGAACCAATAGATCTATGTTGGAAGAAGTGCAGCCAGAGTGCTCCTTGGAGACCAGGATGGCCAAACTTCGTCTCTCCTACTTTGGACATATTGTCAGGATGGACCAGTCTCTGGAGATGGATATCATGTTTGGTAAGGTGGAGGGTCAGAGAAAAAGTGGAGCAAGATGGATTGACAAAGGGCAGCATCAATGGGCTCAAGTGTGGCAATAATTGTGAGGTTGGCCCAAACTGGGCAGTATTTCTTTCTGTTGTGCATAGGGTCGCTATGAGTTGGTACCAACTCGGTGGCACCTAACATCAACACTAGTTAAATACTTGGAGGCAGGAGTTCTGTTATACGGAGTTAATAGAATTAGAATATTTGGAAAGCTTGTTTAAAAAAGAAACTGCACCCTTTATGCAAATTTTCACTAGATTTGGGGTGGGGTCTGAGCATTTGCTTTTCCATCAGTTTCGCAGATGGTGCTGATATTGCTAGCCCTTGAACCACAGTCCGAGAACTCCTTTTAGACAAGTGATCACACCAACCTGTCAAAATGGGAAGTATCTGATAGCACTCATTTATGCGGATATGCTGTCACTCTTTAAAACTTCTATCCATTCTCTTGTAGAATGAAATATGCTTGTTAGTGGGATTTCAGATCAACAGTCAGACACGGAGACATCAACTGTTCCACAATCCCTAAAACAATACCAATAGCCTTTCCTGGAGGAGGATCTAGAACCAACATTTTAGGGTCATATTTATTGAAGGAATACTTTGTAAAGCTTACACTTGAAATGCCAGGGTAAGAAATGGAAGGTGGAAATGTGTGTTCATCCTCTTCTGCCCCTTTACCCTCCAGTAAGGCCAACAAAGTGCTTTACCCACTTAGCCTGCGGTATAGAGAGGTTTCCTGTGTTTTACAACTCTGAGGGGATGGTGGAATTCTCAGGATGCCCTTAGCTATGCAGAGAAGAGTGCTGTGATTGATTAGAAATGGAAAGGTCTCCCCTGGCTACTTCTGTCTTACTCTGCCCTCCAATTGGAGCCTCTCCCCCAAACTTGTGTCTCCTTCTCCCTTAGACTGTAGAGGTATGTGTGTGTATAAATGTATCTGTAATGTCTGTGTGTCTATATATGACGCATATAATGATTTTTCATAGCCAATCCCTTTTCTACCTTCTGATAGTGTGGTGGTGTGCCTTGAAGTCGGTTCCGACTCATAGTGACCCTAAATAGGTTTTCCAAGGCTGTAAATCTTTACAGAAGTAGAAAGCCTCATCTTTCTCTCGTAGAAAAGCTGGTAGCTTCCAACTGCTGACCTTGAGGTTAGCAGCCTGACTCGTAAGCACTGTGCTACTAAAGCTTCTTATATGTGATATAATTATTTTGTTAATGAAAGATGCATTACTAGATATACACCGGAAGTGATTTTAGCTTTTGTGTAATTACAAGCTCTGCAGCTGTGGCCTGTTTTTAACACAATGTCACAGTATTTTGGTTATTTCTCCCCTAAAACCTTAAGTGTAAGTTACTAATGTATACTTGTCCCAGGAGACAAGGGAGGATAGAAGAGAAATGGGCTCGAACAAGTTTGTCTTCCTCAACACCTGGGCGTTTCAGTAACTCTGAGTCACTCCAGGTACATCTGGAGAATAATAAACACTTTTACCTGGAGACAGGAATATAAAGGAAAAATAAACATTTCTCTTACTATATTTCATCTAGAACCTAAGCAGAGTAAAACTACTTTTCAATGTTCATTGTAAGGTATATTCTGCCCAGAGTGGACACTCCAAAAGCAGACCTCCAGTCGAGTTAGGCACTAGTGGTTTCTGCTACCAGTAATTTGTGGCCTCACTCTGGACACTGAATGGAAAGTCCAGCAGAGCAGAACTGCTGTTCATTTAGGTCATTGTGAAATGTAAATGGTTGTAGGCATTGTGTATACTTGAAAAATACAGTGCTTAGAGGAGCTCTGGTGTGGTGCTACATGATAATGCACTGGACTGCAAGGTCGGCGCAAACCGCAAGATTGGTTTGAACACCCTATTCTTCTAACTCCCCTAACTTTATTTTGGCTTCTGATTTCTGGACTTGTCTTTACCACCCTTATCACAAAGTCTCCCAACTTTAAACTGAAATTGTGTACCATGTTCTTCTGGTTATGAGTCCTTGAGATGTAGAGATGACAGCTGTGTGCCCAGCTGTATACTTTGGTGATGCTTGTAAGGCAGAAGTAGATTTGGAAAATAGTTATATTTCATACTTAACTGTATATATTTTTTTTTGGCTGGATCTCTGGGGTATATAGAGTCCTAGTGTGGCTTTGTGGGATGTAGTAATGCACTGGACCACAAGGTTGGCTTGAACTACAAGGTTAGCAGTTCAAACTCACAAGCCAATCCTTGGAAACCTTATTAGGGTCGATATGAGTTGGAACCGACTCAATGGCACTTGATAACTATAACAAAATGGGATCTATAAGGAGCCCTGGTAATGTAGTGGGTTATGAGTTGGGCTGCTAACCAAGCAGGGTCAGCAGTTTGAACCCACCAGCCACTCCATGGGAGAAAGATGAGTCTTTCTGCTCCTGGAAAGATTTACAGCCCCAGAATCTCTGTAAGGGTCACTATGAGTTGGAACTGACTCCACAGCACACAACCACCACGGCCACCATGGGGGTCTATAACAGGAGTCCTGGTGGTACAATGGTTAAGTGTTCTACCACTAACTGAAAGTTCAGTGATTCAAATCCACCTGCCACTCAGCAGGAGAAAAGACCCAATGATCTGCTCTTGTAAAGATACCATGCTAGGAAACCCTATGAGGCAGTTCTACTCTTGTCATACGTTGTTGTTAAGTGATGTCATAGCAATCCTGTACAGGGTTTCCAAGGAGTGGCTGGTGGGTTTGAGCTGCCAGTGCTTTAGCAGTCTAGTGCTTATCCTTAAGTGCTAAACCAGGACCTCCACTCTCTCACATAGTGTTGCTATATGTCCAAATTGACTCCATGGCACACAACAACAACAACAACTGCATGGGATCTGTATACTTATTTTAGTGAATATACCAACTAAAGTTCCAACTCCATGGCACATCACCACTACCACCAACAACTAAAGTTTGGTTTAAGCTTTTAATATTTTCTTTCTCATATACATATTGTTCTTTTTAAGTGCCATCGAGTCAGTTCTGATGCATAACAACCCTATATAGGGTTTCTGAGAATGACTGGTGAATTTGAACTGCCATCTTGTGTTTACCAGTCCAGTGCTTATCCTGCCACACCATACTAGGACATACATGTATGTGTGTGTGTGTATATGTTGTTCTTCTTGTTAAGTGCTTTCTAATCAGTTACAGCTCATAACGACCCTGTATAGGGTTTCCAAGGAGTGACCGGTGGGTTTGCAATCCCGACCTTGTAGTTTGCAGTCCAGTGCTTATCATATGAGACCACGCTTGTATTTCTTATACAGAAACATATGTGTGTGTGTGTGTGTGTATATATATATATTTTTTTTTTTTTTTTTTTTTTTTTTTTTTTTTTTTTTTTTGTTGTTGTTGTTGTTAAGTGCTGTCGAGTTGGTTCCGACCCATAGCAACCCGAGGGTTTCTGAGGGTGTAAATCTTTACGGGAGTAGAAAACCTCATCTTTCTCCTGCGGAGCACACTGGTAGTTTCAAACTGCTGACCTTCAGGTTCGCAGCCCGATTTGTAATATATATATATACACAGACACACAACTTTTTTTTTTTTTTTTAAATTCACGAGGCTAGTCTAGATAAGCTTGAATTGTCTGGAGTCTACTGTGTAAAGTACTAGTCTGCTTGTCTGTCTTATCTGCTCTTAAAGCCTGAATCTTTAACTATCTTTTGTCTTCTTTATTCTTTGCCTCTAAGATTTCCTTTCAGTTCTTCACTGAAGTTATGGTGAGGGTTTTGTTAACTAGCCTTTTTTTCTCTTTAGGTCTTTAGATCCTGGGATGATAGTGTCGATGCAGGGATCGTGTGCTCCATCTCTTTCTACCATCTGTAAACACTTCATTCTGCTCTTAGTGGATGGGCCTCCTGAGGATACATGATGCAGGGTGTTTGTGAAAGGAAAGTGAGAAGACTAAAGGCATTTTCTTTCATAAAAGAGGAAGGGTAGAATGTAGGGAAAGAGGTAAGGGAATAGACCTGCTGTTGCCATTACTTGTTTGAGTATTCTGTGGGGTTTTCATTTATGTGGAATTTGGTGAGACCAATAAATATGATTCTATGACAGGAGAGAGTTTGTAACTATTTTAAATGTACTATAGTCTCAAAAGCATAATTCTGTGATTCCAGTTTCATTGTGATGAATTGAAATAGAAGTTCCCTTTCTGTACTAAGCATCAGGGAATGGGAATATGAGTACCCTAGAGTTAATTTAATTAATTTTCAGGTTTATTGTAGCTATTCCTCCTCCTATGAAAACAGCTCTTTTCTTCTGTTCTTATATTATACCTCAACATCAATCTTTGATATTAGATATAATTCACTTGGACTGATGATATATGCATTTATTTTTCCTTTTGATTTTATTTTATTATGACTTTAACATTTAAAATATTCAGCCTTAATGACTTGTCCTTTATATTGTCTTGATTTTTCCCCCACTTCATTTTGGGACTAGACTGCGTGACATGATGTGATTGGCTCATTTTCTTCCAATAATGTTGTGGTTTTGAAGAAGATAACTTGTTAGAGTTAGTAAGCAAAATCTTATATATGTAGGCAGAAGGAAATTGGGTAATCCTGAGAAACTATCTGCTAGTTATGAGCATGGGATGAGTTTTTATTTTGATTCCTATGTTATTTCAAAGGGGGGATTCATAAGAGTCCAGTATTGAGGCAGGTTTCAAAAATGTATGTAAAATCTGATCTTGTTGTACTGTCTTTTTGTAGTGACAACGATTGTCATCTTTAAAAAATGATAAAAGCTCAGCATGTAGACCTTGGTAACTTTGAGTAGAACATTTTAGGCTGTAAGGAATAGTCCCTCAACTTTTATCCAGAAACTGATGTTCTTTAGTGTGGCACTGTAGGGTAAGCACTGGACTGCTAACTGTGAGGAGGACAATGGTTCAAACCCTCAGTTGCAAATTGGATACACTCTTTGGGGTTGTTTTGAGTTGGAATCGACTCCATGGCACTAAACAACAAGAGGATAAGTTGAGGAGCGTGGTGGCGCACTACAGGATAATCACTGGACCTCGAAATGCAATATCAGTGGTTCAAACCCACCAGTGGCTCTTTGGAAACCCTGTACAGGGTCTCTATGAGTCAGAATTGACTCAAATTAACAACAACAAGATAAGCAGATTGCTACAGATGTTCAACGAACAGGTTATATGAAGGTGTAGATTGTTTATAAACACCAACACATAGAATTACATATGGGTAGAAATCTTGACCTGGATTTAGTTAGACTCATCTCTCTTTGGAAAAGATCAATTTGTTTTTACTGTGATATTTTTTAAGGGGCAGAGTTCTTTGCTAAAAGCAGTTACTATCTTGAAAATTTAGTGCTTACTTTAGCATTAAGGCTGGGCCTACCTAGTGAAGATTTTGGAGGACCTTGCGCTCTTGCTACTGATAATTGAATAGCATGTGTTGATTTGGAATAAAGAATTAATCTTAAATGTTGAGAGAGATTCATTTTTTTAAGTGAGGTTTGCCCTCTCTCTTAAATAGCAAGTGATTAACTACTACTTTAATTTTCAATTAATCAAATTAGGTTTCTACTGGTAGATTTTGATTACATGCAGTTCTAACAGCTTCCAGATACACTTCTCTTTCCCATATGCTTACCATATGCTGAGCAAAACCAATGTAGAATAAATTAGTGTAAAACTAAGAACACTTCATTCTTTTGGAGAGTTCATTTTGAATGACAGAAGACAGCTAAGAATCATTTTAGCTATGAGGCACCTTTTGAAAAGTGATATGGAAAAATAACCCATTTATGTGTGCCAAGGTCTGTTTTTGTAAATGTAAATGAAAGTTCATTAAAATTTTGGCATGTGATTTGGAATGCATAATAATTGGAAATGATTCAAAGCCGGAAATCTGTATCCTTATACCAACAACATGTTTCGCTGAAGACTGGCTTTGTATGGTTGTTTAATATTTAAAAGGTAAAATAAATTAGCATCTACTTGATGGTTACAGCTTGGAGACTGCATTCAGAATGGAGAGGTTACAGAGACAAGGGGAGCTCATGCTGTATATAGCCAGCGGCCCCAGAATGCTCACCAGCTTCTCCTTTACAGCACAGGCATGTCAGGCCAAACACTGACCACTGAAATTAGTCCGTTTCTTCAAAATAGAAAGGCGTATTTTCTTTGCCGTCTTTGAGACTGTGAAAATGGATAATGAAGGACATTTCAGCCACTGTAAAATGAGCTGAAAAGTGACCAAGCTGGGGTCAGACATTGGGGGGGGGTTTGTGGGGGGGGGGGGGGGGGGGGGGGGGGCGGTATCTGATGTCGGTAGCTGGCATGGTGGAAATGGTTAACACACTTGGCGATCGGCTGTAAGGTTGGTGGTTTGTGTTAACCTAAAGTAGACTTTTGGGAAGAAAATCCTGACAATTTGCTTTGGAAAAATCAGACCCTGAAAACCTTATAAAACACAGTTCTGCGCTGATCTCCATGGGTTGCCATGAGTCAGAGTCTGTAACTGGTATTGATACTGCTTAGTCTAATATGACTGGTTAATGCTGCTGCATTATGATGACCAATTTATGATGACCATATATAGGGTTTCCAAGGAGTGGCTGGTGGCTTTGAATTGTCAACCTTATGGTTAGCAGTTCAGTGCTTATCCTACAGTGTCATACCAGGACTCAAATGCTGGTTTTTAGTATGAACAGTTAATGCTTGTTGTTGTTGTTGTTGTTAAGTGCCATCAAGCCAGTTCCGACCCATAGAGACACTGTATAGGGTTTCTGAGGAGCAGCTGGTAAGCTTGAACCACCAACCATGTGGTTCAAACCGCCTTTGCAGTCTAGCACATTAACTCACAGCGCCACACCAGGACTCCAGTTAATGGTTAGAGATACTCTAATGTTACGTACCTGACCTATGGCTCACCTGTGTAATATAAACCTCTCAAGGTAAGGACAAGGGAAAAACCTACAACTGTTGATGCAAATAAGCTCAATTCTCATTTATAATAAGATAAGTGCATCTTGCCGCCGTCATTTTAAATATCTTTCAAGTGAGGCCCAGGAAGCAATGAAGCAGCTAAGGTAAGAACAGATGAGGAGTTGATGTGGGAGAAAAGTCATTACTTTGAGCTTACTGGCTAACCTCTGCAAATTCGTATTCTCTACCAACTGTTATTTTTGCTATTATGTATGCGACTTTGTACAGATTCCATTTTTATTCTGTTATTCATCTTTATGACTTTGTTTTTTTAAAGTATCCTTTTCTTTGAAATCTCAGGCATACTGGTTTCAGCATTCCAATTTGTCATAAGAAAGAAAGAAAGAAAAAGATTTACAAGGCAAATGACGTGATCCCCAAGATGAAGAGTCATACTCCTTGAGTTTGTGATTGTGTGTTTTGCCCAGACTCTGTCACTTCGTATGCCATTTATGGGTGGTGTTGTATAATTAACCAAGCTTCCTGCAGAAAGTAAGTTTGAAATCACTGTCATCTTGGTTTATTTCCTCTCTTAGCCTTTGATCTGCTTGACTTTGACACATGCTTCTCACCAACTTCTGTAGATTCTCATTTTGACAGGCTGCTTTGATTACCCCCCAGCCCCATTCCTGCCCGGGTGCAAGCTATCAGTCACAGAATGGGATGCTTTTGCTCAGTTTTGTGCACTCCATCTCCATTGCCCTATTCTGGGCCCTCCTTTCCTTTCATCTGAATGTAGTAGTTTTTTCTTCTTCCAGGCTCCCTTCCCTGAAACAATTTTCTTGGTCAATTACTATTCTGAAAACATGTGTCTCACCAACTTCTTTTGCCTCTTTAAATCTGACCTATAGAACTCAGCTCTTTACAATGCTATGTAAGGAACATCACACACTGGTACTTGCCTACTTTGCTGATCTCGTGGGTTGGCTACACACAAATTCTTGAAGCCATACCTCAGTTCACCTGTTGTTTCCTACCAGACCATGCATACTCTATACCCTGGGATTTTTGCTTATGCTTGCCCTCTTGCTTACATTGTATATCCTTCATTTCTTTTTTGGCATAGTTTTTGTTGTTCTTTCAGTTATGTTGGTTCCAGCTCTCTCATGTATAACAGAATGAAAGGTTGCTTGTTCCTGTGCCGTCTTCATGCTTCAGTGTGTCTGTTATTTTGTCTGTTGAGTATTAATCCATCTTATTGAGTGCAGACTAATTCTGAACATTTAGCCACAGAAAACCTTATGAAGAGCAGTGGAAGGTTGTCAGCTATTGTACGGGGAAATGGAAACATTATGAGTAGCGGCAGAATATTGTCAGATGCAGTGCCAAAAGATGAGCCCCTCAGTTGGAAGACACTCAAAATGTGACTGGGGAAGTGCTGTCTCCTCAAAGTAGAGTTGACTGTGATGACGCAAATGGAGTAAAGCTTTCAGGACCTCATTTGCTGATGTGGCATGACTCAGAATGGGGAGAACCAGCTGCAAGCATTCATTACTAATCAGAACATGGAATTATGAAGTAATGAATTAGGAAAATTGTTAAGTTGTTAAAAATGTAATGGAATGAATAAAGATCTATACCCTTATTATAACGAGCTGGAATGGATCGGTATTGGCCATTTTGAATCAGACAATCATATTGTTTACTATGCTGGGAGCGACAAATTCAAGAGAAATGGCATCTCATTCGTGGTCTAAAAGAATGTTTCAAGATCTATCTTGAAGTACATTGCTCTCTATGTTAATACCCATACACCTACAAGGAAGTCCACTATTATTCACATTTATGCACAAATCACTAAAATAACCAACGTGATGTCCTTTTCTGTTGTTTGTTTTTTTCCTCCCCTGATGATGTGTCCAAAGTAAGCAGAAGTCTTCCCATCCTAGCTTCTAAGGAGCATTAAGGTATACTTCTTCTAAGACTGATCTGTTCATTCTTCTGTCAGTTCAGGGCACACTCAGCACTTTTTACCACCACCATGGTTCACATGCAGCAATTCTTTGGTCATCTTATTGCATTGTCCAGCTCTTGTAGGCTTCTGAGGCCGTAGAAAAGACCATGGCTTGGGTCAGGTACCCCTATTCTTCTTTTAAGATTGTCTCTCTTATTTGGTGACTCTGATGCCGCTGTCTTCTGGAGTCCTGATGTGCTGCTTCAGGTTAATGTGCTGGACTACAAAGTCAGTTTGATCTGCAAATTTGATGGTTCAAGCTCATCAGTCGCTCCTTGGAAACCCTATATAGGGTCCCTATGAGTCAGAACTGACTTAATAGCACTTAACCATAACAACAATGCCATCTCCTAGACCTTAACCAGGGCCCTTTTTCATGTTGTAAATCATGTTGTGGTGGTTGATAAAAACTTCCTTCATACATAGGTACTTGATTGTGTAAGAAAAGGGAAAGTGGCTCTTACTCATCTTTATGGCATACTCATAGCTAAAGACGTGGCATGCCGTTGGTGGTCCGTAAATACTTACATGGAATTCAGTTTAGTTTCCGTTTTGTTTTATAGTGAATGAGAGAAATTTAAAATAAACACATCTCGTAATATGTATTTGAATAAAGATGTGTGATCATTATTAACGGAAGTAGAAAGGAGAATATCAGAATTCCTTGGCACTCAAACTAGTGAGTAATCAAAAAAAAAAAAAAAATCACATTTGACTAAGGAATGTGTTTTTGTTGTTCTGCGCGCGTGTGTGCCTGTGTTTGTATGCTTAACAATGGGAAATTAACTTCAGACCAATTAAGGAATGTGATTTGGAACTCAGGTGTATAAATACTGTTGCTGTTAAGTGTCATGGAGTTGGTTCCAAGTCATAGTGAGCCTGTATAGGGTTTCCAAGGAGTCGCTGGTGGGTTTGAACTGCCCACCTTGTGGTTAGCAGTCCAGTGCTTATCCTACAAAACAACACCAGTCTTGATTATTTATTGGTATGGCTCAATAGAACCCAGATTTCTGGACTTTGGAATGAAGGAGGTTGGAAATAGTAACATGAAAAAGTCAACTTCTCTGTAGGACCTATGGCAAGTAAATTTTCTGAAAACGCTGCTAATCTACAGGACCAGCGTGGGAAGGTGAACAGGGCTCTAAGAAGAAAGAGAAACTTTAATCCTGGGCGTATACATGTCTGTCACTAGACTAACAATGATGATCTTCAGAGTATAATGGCTTTCAAACCTGTGAAAACCCTTCCCATCTGTACAAATTCTACTTTGGCCAACTTTAACATAGAACCACACAGGGAAGGAGATGCTGTTAAATGTAGTTCCAGGTTAATAACCCAATCGACACAGTAGAAAGCAGCAAAACTTGCTAATAAGCTTGGTGTAATCAAGTAAGTTCCTGTGTTCTCAGGTAGATTATGCCAAACGTGCAGAATAGCACTGAGGGTGATCTAATTGGGGTAGAATGGAATTAGGCTTCTTCTAGGCTAGAGGACTAAGGAATAGATCTTTTTAGAATCAGAGCTGATTACAATATAAACAATGGGAAACTGCATTCGCTCTTACAAGGAAGGTGTTTATAGCAACATAAACACCTTTTCAACACAGTAACATAAACAGTTTCTCAGGGAAACATTCCTTAGCATTTAGGAAATGTTTCTTTCTTTACAAACAAACAAAAAAAAAAGTGTGTTTTTCTAAAGATTTAATTTACTTAAGGGGCTCTGTTTAAAACAAGGCTATGATTGAGCAGGGTAAAGTTATTCCCAGACTACTTCTGCGGAGACTATAGTTAAAGTGAAGTCTTTGTAAAACATCTTGTTTAAAAATCTGTAGTTGTAATGGAACAGAGCACAGTACAAGTGTACCATGTTTCATACTGGGTACATCTCTGAAAATTTGTTGGTATGGATTGAATTATAGCCTCCTCCCCTAAACAAAACAAAATATATGTATTGTAAATTCTAACCTCTGTGTTTGTGGATACAACCCCCTTTGGGAATGGATTGCCTTTGTTATATTAATGAGGTTTAAGGTAGAGTGTTTTGAGTCAATCTCTTGTGTGTTTTGAAAAGATGAAATACTGGCTGGAAAGCAGACAGGGGAAGAGAGAGCCAAGTCTCGTGAAGATTGCCCAAGTGCAGAAGCAGCTCAGTAGACAAGGGCCTTCCTCCAGAGCCAACATAAAAAGCCTTCCTTAGGACCCACACCCTGAATTTGGACCTCTAGGACTCCTGGTGTGGTGCTGTAGGATAAGCACTGGACTGCTAACCACAAGGTCACTGGCTTAAACCCATCAGCTACTCCTAGACATTCTATGCGGGGTTGTAAGTCAGAATGGACTAGATGGCATTTAACAGCAACAACAAACTGTGTGAGAGAATACATGTGTTTGCTAAAGTCTTCTACTTAAGGTTTTATGTTATAGCAACACTACATGTGACTATAAACTATACTTTTCTGAATTAAATTGTATTACAAATTCCTAGTTGCTTTCTATTTGTTATTTTCTTATGAATATCCTTGTAAGTCTGAGAACCCGTTGTTACAGGAATAAAATGAGTACCTGTGGCGCTGTGGGTTAATGCATCAGACTGCAAGCCATTTGAACTGCAAGGTTGGCAGTTCAAGCTCACCAGCGGCTCCTCGGAAACCCTATACAAGGGTTGCTATGGGTCAGAACCGACTCGATGACACTTTATAACAACAACAACACTATGTGCCCAGAAAGTATGATGGGGGCTTTGTATTTGTCTCAATCTTGCATAATTCATTAATTTGTAAGACAAATTGTTGTCATTGTCAAGTGTCACCTAGTTGGTTTAGACTCAGATCAACTGTAGTGGCTGGTGGGCTTGCACCTCCAACCTTGCAGTTGCACCTCCAGCCTAGCAGTCCAGTGCTTATCCTATGGCTCCAAACCAGGACTCCTGTAAGGCAAATGTTGTCAAGTGCCTTCCAGTTGGCTCTGACCCTAGCGACCCTATACAGGGTTTCTGAGGAGCAGCTGGGGTGCTTGAGCCTCCAACCTTGCAGTTCAAAGCAACTTTGAATTCCAGTGCATTAACCCACAGCACCACACCAGGACTCCACATGTAAGGCAAATAGTGCTTCCTAAAATTGGTCTGTTAGGGTTTTTTACATAAGGTTCTTTAAAACATTTTAACTTGGAATGACTAAAACTCGATTTTATCTACAAGACCTATTTTGCAATGAAATTTTGCTAGGGGAGAATTGTTTTTTTTTTTTTTTTTTTAGTAAGGACGCTTTCTTAATAGAGAATGAAAACCAATACACTTATTTTCAACATGTCATTAAAAAATGTCTAGTTTTAGTAGAGCAATGAAAATGTTTTAAAAACCCTGAGTGTCATCCACATGCATGCGTTTTATCTTTGTGGAAAGGCCTGATTTCATTAAAAGATTTACCAACAATCTAGGACTGACTTATTCATTGCAGAGGTAGTTTATCTGCAGCTTTCCACTATTTAGAATGTACAAGCCGGAGACAGCTTATCGCAGGCTTTACAGGACAGTGCAGACAAATGAGCCGGGCATCCTGTGAAATCCAGGTTTTCGTTTAGGAGGTCTGGGGTCTGAGCTGTTGTATTTCTGACAAGTTCCTGGGTCATGCTGGTGTCATTGATCTGAGAAGTCAGGGACTACACCTTTCTGAGTATCATTTTGGGCTTGGGCTCCCATAATACCCTGCACTTTACAGGAAGTGTGGTGGCTGTGTTCATGTTTTGTCTGAAGAGGGGGGGAAGTGGGAAATTTTATTTATTATGTAGCTTGATAGTAATTTGATAGGAGTTAAGTACAGGCGCATTGCTCATTCAACTAGCTGTGAATGTATTACCGTTTTTATACATGAAAATGGGTTAGTTTAAAAGACAAATTACCTTGTAAATATGGGGTACAACTGTGAACTTTCTCTTGGAAGGATACATTTTGGCATGTGAAAAATTATTAAAATAATTTTTTTGTTAATATAAGCAAAATGTATTATGGGTGGATATTGCAGTAACAAACTCGGGGACACCTTGGGTATTTTCCTTAAACAAACTGTTACTGAGGTGTGCTGTCTGTTTTAAGGATGAAAATCATGAAGTAACGTGAAAGTACTTTTTTAATTTTTGTATGGCACTGTAGGATAAGCACTGGACTACAAGATTGGTTTGAAGCACAAGGTTGGTGGTTCAAACCCACTAGCTGCTCTTCCAAACCCTATACAGGGTCACCATGAGTTGGAACCATCTCGATGGCATTTAGCAGCAACAACAGTGTAACTAGGTGATAATATGATAGTGACATATTTTAAATTATGATCCATATGAAAATAATAGGTGTTAAAGATTTAAAAAGTATGCATATGCTTTGTATACCACCTGGGAAGAGATAATAAAATAACCAGTAGAGTCTTCTAATAATTTTTTTCTGTGTAGTTTTTAAACACTGCAATTATCCTTTGTTCTTTTCCATATATTTTCTGTAACATAAACTGTTCCCCATATCATTATACATTTTCTGAGAACAGTATTTTTATTGGCTGCTTAATATTCAGTGTATAAAAGGAATAATGTTTAAGTAATCATTCTTTTTAGCAGATGTTTTCTAAGATAAATCATAATTTGATGAGCATTTGTGTCTAGGACTTTTCTTTGATAAGGGTTTTCTCCTTAGGCCAGAATGATTGAACTGAAATTCATATGCTTAAAGGAAACTTTTTCTAAAAAGCTGATCTGTGAAGTTAAGGGACTGTTTACAAAGAAATACCAACCTTCCCTGTGTTACAGGATAAAGATATGATGCTAATCTGGAGTTGGACAGGCCAAATTAACCTGGTTCTATCTTTTAATACCTATTTTTAATACCTGTTGAAAAGGAGAAGAAACCAAAGTTGGAAACTTGTCCTTTGATAATTTTTGACAGGTGAAATGCTTTCTAGAGAAACATAAACTCTTCTGTGTGACAAAGGTAGTATAAATTACCTTTAGCCAATGAGTGAGGGATATCATTGCTGATGTCAGATGGATCTTGGTGGAAAGCAGAGAACACCAGAAAGATGTTTACCTGTACATTATTGACCACACAAAGGCTTTTGATTGTGTGGGTCATTAGACGCTATGGACAACATTGTAGAGATTCAGTAGTCTGAAATACTTCATTATGTTCATGAGGAACCTATATATACATAGACCAAGAGGCAAATTGTTCAAACAGAACAAGTGAACACTGAATGGTTTAAAATTTGGAAAGATGTGTGCCTGGGTTGTATACTTTCACCATACTTATGCTGAAGAAATAATCCATCTGAGAAGCTGGATTAAATGAAGAAAAATATGTCATCAAGATTGGAGGAAGACTCATTAATAATCTGGGGTATGCAGATGATACAACCTTGCCTGCTGAAAATGAAGATAACTTAAAATACTTAAACTGAGGAAGATCAAAGACCACATCCTTTGATGTGTGGGTCACACCTCAATGTAAAGAAACAAAAAATTTCTCACTGCTGAATTAATAAACAACATTCATATAAATGGAGAAAAGTGTCAAAAACTTCAGTTTGCTCAGATCAACCATCGACACTCATGGAAGCAGCAGTCAGAAAATCAGATGTCATGTTGCATTATGCAAATCTGCTGCACAAGAACAAGACCTCCTTAAAGTGTTGAACAACAAAGATGTCAGCTTGAGGACTAAGGTGCGCCTGACTCAAGCCCTGGTATTTTCAATGACCTCATATGCATGTGAAAGTTGGACAGTGAATGAGGAGGACCATGGAAGAACTGATGCATTTGATTTATGGTGATGGACTTGAATATTAAAAGTACTATGGACTGTCAAAAGAACAAACCAATCTGTGTTGGGAGAAGTATAGCCAGAATGTCCCTTTGAAGCCATGATAGCCAGGCATTGTATCATACTTTTGACATATTATCAAGAGGGACCATTCTTGGAGTAGGGTATTATGGTATTATTTTGGGTAAAATGGAGGATCAGAGAAAAAGAGGAAGACCCCCAACAAGATGGATTGGCATAGTGACATAAGCAATGATTGTGAAGTTGGTACAAGACTGGGCAGTGTTTCGTTCTTTTGTGCCTAGGGTCACTGTGAGTTGGTACTGAGTTGATGGCACCTAAGAACAATAAACAGGAGTAGGAGAACATGTGTTTTTAATAATGAAATCAGTTTTTTTATGTTTAACTCCTAACCTTCTGAACTTTAGGGCAAACGTACTGAAGTCATTTTGCTTCATTAAGCAAAAAACAAATAATAATAAAAAAAAAAGGCAATGTGATTCATACTTGAAGTAGGAAAAAAAAAATTGAAAGTAGCTCACAATTCAAACTGTATAACAATTTGTAGTATTCATTCTTAGTCAATTTTCAGTAATCAGATCAGTTGAATAGTTCATGAATCCATCCTTGATGTTCCATAAAATTAGAAACACTTCAAACTTCTAACTGTTGTTGCTAAGTGTAGTCAAGTCGGTTTTGACTCATAGGGACCTAGTATAAGGTTTCTTAGGCTTTAAATCTTTGCAGAAGCAGGAGGTTGAATTTTTCTCCTATGGAATTTCTGGTGGGCTCAAAGCACGGAGTTTGTGCTTATTGTATTGCATTGTTATTCTCAGTCCAGTACTTATTGTATGGAGTCACCATGCTTCCAAACTTCTAACTTGCTTGCAGCATTTAAATTGCCATGTTGTTGTTGTTGTTGAAATACTGTAGTTCAGCTCTGATTTAGAGTGACACCTTACAGCGTTTCTAAGGGTGGTAAATCTTTGCATGAGTAGAAAGCCTCTCATTTTCCTCCTGTGGAATGACTGCTGGGCTTGAACCACTGACCTTGCAGTTTGCAGTCCAGTGCTTAATCTCACTGAGCCACTGCACTCCCTTAAGTGTCCTGGTGGTTGTGGTTCTGGAGTCGGTTCTGACCCATAGCAACCCTGTACAGGGTTTCTGAAGCTGTAAATCTTTACAGGAGCAGAAAGCCTTATCTTTCTCTGACAGAACAGCTGGTAGTTTCGAACTGCTGACCTTGCAGTTCACAGTGTGATTTGTAACCACTACGCTACCAGAGCTTTCTAAAGGAGCCTTGGTGGCACAGTGTTTAAATCATTCATCTGCTTTTAATCACCAGTTGCCCTCTCTGGGAGAAAGATGTGGTAGTCTGCTTCTGTAAATAGTACATCCCTGGAAGTCCCATGAGAGGGTTCTGCACTGTTGTATCAGTTATAATGAGTCAGAATGGACTATATAAGGAATTTAGGTTTTGGAGTCTTGTAGTGATGGACATGTAGCAGGAGAAAAGGTTTTCTAGAACAGAGCTATATATTATTTTCAATACATGTTTTACTGAAGTTGTTAGTTCAAAAATTGTAGTGTTTAAATAGATTCACTGTTTTCTTACCTCTTTTGTGCTCTTCTGCATAGTTAGGATGTTAATTTTGTTGTTGTGTGCCATTGTGTTGGTTCCAAATCATAACAATCCTGCATAGGATTTCTGAAGCTGCAAATCTCTATGGGAGCAGAAAGCCTCATCTTCTGAGAAAAGACTGGTGGATTCAAACCATCGACTGACAACCCAACATGTAACCCACTCTGCCACCAACTCTCCATAAGATGTCTACGCTTCTGTCCTGATGTTGCAATAGGCTGTCGAATTGGATCAACTCATAGCGCAGCTCTGAAGCAGGGGTTGTAGTTGACGTTTAAGTGCCATTGAGTCGATTCAACTCATTAGCAATGCTGTAAAGCAGGGATGGGGAGCCTTTTTCCTGCCAAAGCCATTTAGATATTTATATAACATCATGCACAAGGCTGTACAAAAGTATCAACTCAAAAGTTAGCCTGCTATATTTGACCAGACATTTAAGTAACTTACCCCTAATGTGATTTCTTTCACTATACTTACTTAATCTGTATGCTGAATAAATAATTTGAGATGCTGGATTATATGAAGAACAAGTGTCATCAGGAATGGAGGAAGACTTATTAACAACCTGTGATATGCAGATACAACCTCACTTGCTGAAAGTGAAGAGAACTTAAAATACTTACTGGTAAAGATCAAAGACAACAGCCTTCAGTATGGGTTGCGTCTCGATGTAAAGAAAACAAAATCCTCACCACTGGAACAATGAACAATATCTATCCATATAAACCACTCATCTGTCTGTCATGCAGTGGTGGCTTGAGTTGCTGTGATTCTGAGGGCTATGCCACCGGTATTTTAAATAACCAGCGGGGTCACCCATGGTTGACAGGTTTCAGATGAGCTTTCAGACAAAGACAGACTAGGAAGAAAGAGTGACAAACTACTTCTGAATCACTAGTCACTGAAAACCTTATGAATAGCAGAGAAACAGGGCCGGAAAATGAGACCCTCAGGTTGGAAGGCACTCAAAATGTGACTGGGGAAGAGCTGCCTCCTCAAAGTAGAGTAGATCATGATGACGTGACTAGAGTTACGCTCGTGGGAGAAAAGCCCACAGAACCTTCATTTGCTGATGGGCCACAACTCAAAATGAAGAGAGACAGCTGTAAACATCCATTGAAAATCGGAGCATGAA
>NW_006408583.1:5762247-5800732 GCF_000296735.1 Chrysochloris asiatica
TAGCTGATCTTTGAAATTTTCTGTTCAGCTCTTGGACCTCCTCAATTCTTCCATTTGTTTTAGCATTCCCATGCTGGAGAGCACGTTTTGGAGTCTCTTCTGACATCTATTTTGACCTTTTCCTTCTTTCCTCTCTTCTTAATGACTTTTTGCTTTCTTCAAGTATCATGTTCTTGATGCCATCCCACAACTCTTCTGGTCTTCAGTCTTTAGTGTTTAATGTATCAAATATGTTCTTCAAATGATCTCTAAATTCAGGTGGGATAATTCAAGGTCATATTATGGCTCTCGTGGACTTGTTTTCATTTTCTTCAGCTTCAGTTTGAATCTGCATATGAGTAACTGATGGTCTGTTCCACAGTCTGCCCCTGGCCTTGTTTTCACTGATGATATGGAGCTTTTCCATCTTCTCTTTACACAGATGTAGTCAATTTGATTTCTGTGTGCTTCATCTGGCGAGGTCTATGTGTAAAGTTGTCTGTTATGCTGTCTAAAGAAGATATTTGAAATAAACAAATCATTTGTTTTGCAGAAATCTATCATTCGTTCTCCAGCATCATTTCTATCACCAAGTCCAAATTTTCCAAGTATTTGTCCTTCCTCTTTGTTCCCAACCTTTGTATTCCAATCACCAGTAATGAGCAATACATCTTGATTCCATGTTTGATTGATTTCAGATTGAAGAAGTTTGGGAGTGTACACATTAAAATATACATATATGTGAGAATAAATAAAAAAGTATTGCTACTAGGTTTCCAGTTCATAACGTGCATGAGGTTATTTTGAATGAAACATGATTAAGCATGTCTCTGGGATTGGTGAATGGGTTGCAGACAAGCTCTCTTAGTAATTTTTTTGTCTTGGTCTCTTTAGGGTTCCTTCCCCAATAAATGTCCAATCCAAACAGTGGTTTCAGAAGGCCCCTGCTGGGCTGGACCCGCTAAATTCAGGCAGAGAATTCAGCTCAGAAGGTTATATAGCCAATTGTTATGGGGATTTCCAAGGGATAATATTGATAGATTTCCCCAAAAGACATAGGAAGATCATTGAGGACCCTTTAAAGAAATTGAAAACTGCATTGGTTAGAAACAGGCCAGGAAAGTTGTGTGCCAAGGAATTTTTTTTTATCTTAACAATTGATGTGCTCATTTGTCAAGGCTAACAAAGGCTATCCTTTGAGAAATTTGTGTGAAACTTTGCCCCATCTACTCTAAAACCCTAATCTTTCCCCATTTAGACCTCTTTTTGTTTCTAAATCTCAGAGAATATTTAAAAGCTACATGATTTGCTGTAGATGAGGCAACTCCTTCCTAGCCTGCGGTAGTGAAATCTAATCATGGGAGCTGCCAAGCCTCCACTTGGAAAACAGGCGGGCAACCATGGGGCAAGGTACACAGAGCTGCCATGAACATGGGCAGAGGATGCCAGTCCCTGGTGTCTTCAATGGTATGTGATAGACTGCAATTTACCCAATCGCAAATGTGGTCACTTCATAGAAACCAGTTATGTCTAGATTGCTTTCTCAAGTTATATTGTGAAAGTCCTAGGAAGTGATCCTTGAAAGCATCTTTTGGTAACCTGGATAGGTATTCCCGTACTCTGCTCTTCTCCCTTGATGGTCCCAGGGACCTCTGCTCCTAGACTGTAAAGTCAGTCACTCCCCTCCTTTTGCTACAAAATGTCTACCTTTACATTTCCAACCCTCACAGTCAGTCCTGATAATAATTATTCACTATTGTATCAAAAGAGACTTATCTGCATCTCCTTTTATCACCCACGCCCAGACAGATTGAATACTACTCAGTGGAGATTCTACTGTCCTCCGCACCTTCTGGATCCAGGCTCCCTTGTGAAAGATTGTAAGCCAGTCACTTCTTGCCTTTGTAAGCCTCATCTCTCCCCCCTCCCCCCCATTTTGGGTAGCCAATGTCCAAGTTGCCCATTCCTGTCTACTCTGTGTATGGAGGGGGTGGGAATGATCCTCGCTGTAAAGATTTGTTACCTCTTTTCAGCTACTGCATCTGTAGATGTAGGTCAAGTTCATCAAATTGTATCAGATTACTCTTTTTTTCCTCTTCTTTCTTCTTATAGTTGACCTCTGATCATCCAGTCATTGAAGCCAGGTCTTGACTTTTGAATGTGTAGATGGTTATAGCTACATAGGTTTGAATTTCTTTTTAGCAATGTAATTTTTCTGTCTGGTTGTTTAAATTCTTGCAAAATAAACATTTTTTAAAAAAGTTCTACTTTGATTTAAAGAATGTTTTCATTTTAAGTTATTTATTCTTTTTGCTTCTTGAGTTATAAAAAGAGCCACTTTTTTATTTTTTTAATTTAGTCATCTTTAAGCTGAAAAGATTTAATTCATAGTATTTACAATTTAATTTATCAACTTTCTGGGAGTGTTGCAGAGGTTCTGTTAGACAGGCACCAAACTGTGAACCATTAAGTTGGCAGTGTGTGTCCACCAGTCGTTCATGGGAGAAAGATGAGACTTTCTGCTCCCCCAAAGATTTAAACCCTCGGGAATCCTATGTAGACACTTAAAAACAGCAGTCCGCTTTCTTGACTGAGATGACTCTGGTCATTACTAAGACCCGTGTATTTGTTCTTAAGCAGTTTATTTCACCTCTGTATTCCTCAGCCTCCTCATTTGTAACACGGGATGATAATTTTCAGAGTTATTTTGAGATTTAAGTTAGTTGCTGTGTCCAAGCACTTTTGTGTGCTAAGTGTTTGTATTACTTTTGTATTGCTGCCATAACAAATTGACATAATTTATTATATCTCACTTCTGCAGGTAATGGGTTGGTACAATTGGTTTGTCTACTGTGGGTTATTTTTGGCTGAAATCTAGTTGTTGACCAGCTGAAGTCCTTCAAGAAGCTCTAGAAGGAATCTGTTTCCAAACGCACTTCGGTTTGAAGAACAATCCATTTCCCTGTGGTTATAGGGCTAGGATCCTGGTTCCCTTGCTGGCTGTCAGATGGGGTCCATCCTTCACTTCTAGAGGGTTCTTTCTAGTCTTTGTCAATGGACTTGTATATCTACGTCTCAGACTCAGCAACCCTAAGTCAAAGCCTTCTAATACTTGGCATCTCTCAGACTTTGCCTTGTGCCATATTGCGCCTTTTTCTTTACACCACACCTTTTGGTCTAGAGTGTAGAAAATTCACGGATTTTTAACGTCTTCTGCAGTTATTTTGGGCTGACCTGAATAATCCATTATGGTATCCATATTTTAAGGTCAGTTGGTTAATAATATTAATTATAGTCTATAAAATAATTTTCACAGCAGTTATTTCATTTCATTTATAAGCAATATCTTGGAACCTCTCAATTTTTCTAATACTTAATGTCCAAAAAGATATTGTCTGAGAGGATGGCATAAAATGAAATAGCTCTTTAACGCCAGGCAGCTTACATGCTTTCTTTCTTACATACTTTATAGCTTGCTTTGTAGACTTTGGATTTCATTACCAGCCCTGGCATCTGTCTCTAGCTTTTAAGGAATGTCTTTCAGTCTAAACCAAGGTCCCAACTGTCCACTCACCATTTCTTTGGTCTTCTATATGTTATGCATACTCAGCTGGCACTATGATTTCTCTCAAGGGAAGCTGGGCATTTGTTCCTATTTGTTTTTCAAAACTACTTTTTTTTTTTTTTTAAGTTTTTATTATGAATTGACTGATAGTTTACATGGGAGAACATCAGCTTTACACCATCATTTCATTGCAATGATTAGAATTTCCTCAGTGCATCATCATTCAACAGTATTTGCTTCTATTCCCTCTGGGTTTGTTTGTTCGTTTGTTTTTTCAGGAGGTGATGTATACAAAAACAGGAATATATGATAATTTAAATAACCGAAGAGCACATAATAATTTAAACAACTGAAGAGCACATTCTGCAAGCCTGCCTCCTGCCCGCCAGCACCCAATCTTTCTCTTTCTATGAGTTTAGAGTCCTTAGCTGCTCCCTCTTTCCATGGCCTCATCTCTGCCTCCATCTCTAGTGTTGCTGTTTCTCTGGATAGGGTCCCGCACTCTGCTTGTGCTATTCTTCCTGGAAGGTCCTAGAGTCCTCTGTTTCTAGACTGTAAGATGAACTACTCTCCCGTTTTTCTTACAAAACTTTTACCTTTACAGTTGTGACAGTTGCAATTTGTCTTAGCAAGAATTACTATTGAATGATAAGAATCTTATCACCATGTCTTTTCACCAGACCCATCTAGACAAGATGAAAACTATTCAGTGGGGATTCTACCTCCCCCCACACACTCTGAAACTAAATTCCCTTTTAAAAACTTGTAAGCCAGTCACTTCATGCCTATATCGCCCCCTCATTTTAGGTAGCGTATGTCTAAGTTACCCATCCCTATCAGCCATGTATACAAAGGGGATAGGATTTCAAAACCAGTTTTGAAACAGAATTTGAGCCATCTTTACCAAATTTTCTTTTAGGAGTACAAGTCTTTTAGAAACTGTTTGAAAAATCAGATTCGGTTACTTTTTCTCAACTATTTTGAAGTCATGTTAACATTATCAAAATAAGTTAAAGTATCCTATTTGTTTAATGTGCTGAGGAAGTTGCCATTCTTACTGAGGTGATTAGTCGGTACCCAGGGAAATGGTTGGTGCTGGTGGTGTTAATTGGTTTCAACTCATAACAACCCTATATAGGGTTTCCGAGGACAGGTTGGTGGGTTTGAACTACTGCAGGCCTAATAGTTAGGAGTCCAGTGCTTGTCCTACAACTCCACACCAGGACTTCAGGAAAATGATTAGCACACACTGTAGGATAAACACTGAACTGCTAACTGTAAGGTTGGTGGTTCAAACCTACCAATCGCTCCTTGGAAACTGTGTGCAAGGTCGCTATGAGTTGGAACTGACTTGACAGCATTTAACAGCAATGAATTATTGACAATATTTTGGTCTTTCATCCTGTTGTATGTTTTCATTTTATCTTATGAAATTTGTCTGAATATTAACTGGTTTGTTTTTGTAATCTTTACTTTGAAAGGTATTGGTGTGACGTTGTGGGTTAATGCACCAGACTGCAAAGATGTTTGAACTGCAAGGTTGGCGGTTCAGACTCATCAGTGGCTCCTTGGAAACCCTATACAGTGTCGCTATGAGTCGAAACCAACTCGATGGCACTGAGCTGGAGTAGAAGGAAGGGGCAGGGAGGAATATTTGATCTACAGGATTCGTATTTACTTCACTGCCTAAGGAATTAAAAAAATAACCTCTGTGTATTTTGATTGCTCTACTTCTGTAGAATGTGAACACTAGGAATATATGAATATAACATCGTTAAAATATATTGCTAGTCCTCATTTGGGGCTGTACAATAAACACTGGATTGCTAACCACAAGGTGGGTGACTCAGACCTACCAGTTGTGTCATGGAAACCCTACACAAGTCCGAACCAACTTGAGAGAGCTTAACAACAACATGCAATTGAAGGAAAAAAGAAAGCTTTGAACTTTTGCATAAGATTTTTACTGATACTCATCTTCCTCAAATATTATTTTTCTCCACTTGGCCTCTCTTCAGATCATTTTACTTCCCCTTTGAATGTTTAGTCTATGACTACTTAAATTCAATGGAAGTAATTCCTTATTTTGTTAGAAAATGAATGACTTGATTTTTGACGTAGGTGTAATCTACATGCTACAAGATTACTTTCAAATTTGTTTGATAAGAGTGAGTTATTAATAATTTATTAATAAATTATGACATTTGGATCATGTATGCTTCACTTGATAACTAACTTTTACAGTACAGATTGACTGTTCACCGGAATGGGAGCAAACAGGCCTCATTCTCCTTGTTGGGAACTTGACATTTCTCTGAATAGTACTTTTGTTAGCTGTCATCAACCCCTGACTCGTAGAAATCTAGAGAGTTAATAGAGGACAATTTTCTGGGGTGTTTTGGTGTGCAAAAGGAGTGCTTGAGTTGAAAGCAGGTTCAGTTGTAGTCTTAGGGGTGGCTGTAAGCTTTCCCATATGCTAGCTTCTACCTGCATTCTTTCATTCATTTTGTAAACAGTTGACTGCGGTGTCAGGCCTAAATAGAAATTTACTCCATTAATTAGCGCTCCATAATTTTCTTGAAGTCCTGGTGTGGTGCTGTGGGTTAATGCGCTGGACTGCAAAATCAGTTGGAAATGCAAGGTCAGTGGTTCAAGCTCACCAGCCGCTCCTCAGAAACCGTATACAGGGTCGCTACGGTTCAGAACTGACTCGGCAGTGCTCGCCTAGCCAGCAGCTGGATTGTAACCTTGGATAGACAGAATTAAAATGAAACAAAGGCATTGGCTTCATAAGAAGCACTTTGCCCCTCTGTCACCCTCACACCTAGTAGACCAGAAAGTGAAAGGTGAGGTAAGAAATCTTGTATTTAGTATGAACTCTGGCTCTCTGCCTTGCAGCTTTTATGCACCAGCTTTTGAACCATGAAAGTATTTGTGTGTGTTTTAATAAAATGTTTGCCATTTCAGCCGTTTTTACAGATGTACAGTTAAGTAACATTACTTCTGTGCACCATATTGTGCTGGGTAACTGTTTCCAATTTTTAAAATCATCCTTTACAGAAACTCCTGATCTCTTATGCAGCACTTCGCTATTTCCCCATTCTATCTGCTCCTGGTACCCACTGATAATGTTTGATCTCTATGGAGTTACTTATTTTAGATACTTTATGTAAATGAAATCGTACAGTATTTGCTCTTTTATGTCTGGCTTCTTTTGCTCACCTTAATGTTTTCAGTGTTCATCAATGTCATAACTTATCAGCAGCTTTGCTGCATTAATTGTTGTTGTTGTGAAGTGCCGTCAAGTCAGTGCTGACTCTGTATAGGCTTTCCAAGGAGCGGCTGGTGAGTTTGAATTGCCAACTTTTTGGTTCAAACCAACCCTGCAGTCCATTGCTTTATCCCACAGCAGCACACCAGGACTCCATTTAATTTATTAGTTCTGGTGAATTGTAAATTTCTTTGCAGATAGTTTTATCTCCTGCTTCCCAATTTCGATATATTGTATGTTGTAAGCCTATTACTGTGATTTGAATGAGAGTTTCAGAGCAAGTTAGTTTTCCATTCAGCAGGTTTTGCATATTTTGCTTCATGACATTGGTTGCAAATCCCACAACGTAACAGCATTCTTCCCACTTCTTCCCTGTGCCCTCATTCCCATTCCTTCTCCTTTCCTGCCCCTTCCTGACTTTTGACCTTTGTTACAGGATAAATGCTGCCATAGAGTTAGTTGTTATGAGGAGTACATTTTCCCCTGGGGTAATTATTCACTTCATAGACCTATGTATCTGTTGTGTCACTAAAGGTTAATCCCTGGTGGTAGGTTCAGTCTCAGACTTGAAGGCTAACTCAGGGGTCCCACCAGTCTCTACCAGACCAGTGAATTTGGTCTTTTGAATGATACCACATTGTGCTCATCTTTTTTTCTTCTTCTTCTTTTCCAACTTTGTCTAGCACCGTCTATTGTGATTCCAATTAGAATACTGGTAGCTGGTACCTGGTCTCAAGGTAGTTCCTGTGGTCCATTAGTCCTTTAATCTGCTGTTTCCTTGCATCTCATTTCCTCATTGTTACTTGCTTCAGATGGGGAGAGACCAATAGTCCCATCTTGTTGTTGCTGTTCAAGTGCTGTTGAGTCAGTTCCAACTGATAGTGACGCTGTATAGGGTTTTCCAGATGAAATCTTTGTAGGATCAGAAAGCTTTATCTTTCCCCTGTGGAGCAACTGGTGGGCTTGAACCAGCGACCATGGAGTTTGCAGTCCAGTGTTTATCCTACAGTGCCACCATACTCCCAGTTGCATCATCTTATTGCTGTTGTTACTAAGTGCTGTCCAGTTGGTTCCGACTCACAGCGACCCTGTATAGGGTTTTCAAGTAGCAGTTTGGTGAATTGGCACCACTAACCTTGAGATTCAAACCAACCTTGCATTATGCCACTGCACCACACCAGGACTGATGCTGTTGTTAAGTGCCGTTGAGTCAGTTCCCACTTACTGTGACCCTGTATAGAGTTTCCGAGGAACAGCTGCTGAGCTTGAACCACATACCTTAGGATTCAAACTGACTTTTGCAGTCCAGCGCATTTACTCACAGTGCCACACCACTACTCCACACCAGGACTAGATGGCCTCAATTTTGGATAGCTTTTCTTTCTTTCTTGCCTAATTGCTCTGGCTTGGACTTCCAGTAAAGTACTGAATATCATTGATCCTGAATATCCTTGTCTTGTTCCTAATCTCAGAGTGAAGGCACTGTCTCGATTGAATATGATGTTAGCTGTAGGTTTTTCATAAATGCCGTTTGTGATAATGAAAAATTTCTTTATTCCCAGTTTCTTGAATGTATTCTTTGTTGCTGTTGTTGTTAACTTTTTATTGTGACTTGAGTTAAGGTTTACAGAGCAGAACATCAGCTTTATGGTCCATAAATCATACACTGTGGTTCATATTAGTGATTGCAATCTCCTCAGTATAAAATCATGTGTCCTAGTTGCCCCCTGTGATTCTTGTTTCCATTCTTCTTTTTTTCCCAGCCCTTCTGAAATTTGTCCTTAGGTCAACAATGCCCTTTTGATCTCAAATGGTTGACCATTATGTGGTGTTCAAACCTCACTGTGTTGATGTTAGGTGCCATTGAGTCAGTACCAACTCATAGCGACCTTATACACAGCAGAACGAAACACTGCCCGATCCTGGCCCAACTTCACTATTGTTGCCATGCCTGAACCTACCGATGCTGCCAGTTTGCCAGCCCAACTCTCTGGGGGTCTTCCTCTTTTTCTCTGACTTTTCACCTACCAAACATGATATCCTTCTTCAGTGACTGCACCCTCCTGACAATATGTCCGAAGTATGAGAGACGAAGTTTGGGCATCCTGGCCTCCAAGGAGCACTCTGACTACACATCTTCCAAAATGGATCTACTGGTTCTTTTGGCAGCCCATGGCACTTTCAATATTCTCCTCCAACACCATAACTCAAAAGTATCAATTCTTTTATGGTCTTCCTTATTCACTGTCCAGATTTTGCATGCATATGAGGTTATTGAAAATACAATGGCGCACCTTAGTCTTCAAGCTGACCTCTCTGCTCTTCAACACTCTGTAAAAGTCTTGTGCAGCAGATTTGCCTAATGCAATACATTCTCTGATTTCTTGACTGCTGCTTCCATGAGTGCTGATAGTTGATCCAAAAAGAATGAAGTCCTTGACAACTTCAATCCTTTCTCTGTTGATAAGAATGTTGTTTATTGGTCCAGTGGTGAGGATTTTTGTTTTCTTTACATTGAGATGTAATCCATACTGAAGGTTGTGCTCTTTGATCTTCATCAGTAAATATTTAAGTCTTCTTCACTTTCAGCAAGCAAGGTTGTATGATTAACAACTGTGTCTTCCTCCAATTCCTATGCCACATTTTTCTTCATATAGCCCAGGTTCTCACATTATTTACTCAGCATACAGATTGAATAAGTATGGTGAAAAACTACAATCCTGTCGCATACCTTTCTTAATTTTAAACCATTCAGTGTTGCCATGTTCTGTTCGAGCATGTGCTTCTTGGTCCAGGTACAGATTCCTTATGAGCACAATTAAGTGTTCTGAAATACTCATAATTGGTAATGTTGTCCAAAGCTTGTCATGATCCACACAATCGAAAACCTATGCATAGTCAATAAAGCACAGGTAAACATCTTTCTGATATTCTCTGCTTTTAGCCAAGATCTATCAGACATCAGGAATATTATCCCTCATTCCACATCCTCTTCTGAATCCATCTTGAACCTCTGGGAGTTCTCTGTTAATGTTTGCTTGCAGTCATTTCTGTATTACCTTTAGTAAAACTTTACTGACATGAAATATCAAAGAGATTGTCCCATGATTTTTGCAATCTGTTGGGTCACCTGTCTTTGGAATGGGCACCAATCAGTTGGCCAGATAGTTGTCTTCCAAATTTCTTGGCATAGATGAGTGAGTGCCTTCTGTGTCGCCTCACTTTCTTAAAAGAGTCCAATTTTTATTCCATCATTTCCTGGTGCCTTGTTCTTTGCCAATTCCTTCAGTGCACCTTTGACTTCTTCCTTCAGTATCATTGGCTCTTGATCATATGCTACCTTGTGAAATGGTTGAACACTAACCATTCCCTTTAGGTACATTGACTCTATGTATTCCTTCCATCTTCTTTTGATGCTTTCTGCATCATTTAATAATTTGCCCAGAGAATTTTTCAATAATGAAAGTCGAGTCTTGAATTTTTTCCTCAGTTCTTTAGCTTGAGAAATGCTGAGCGTGTTCTTCCTTTTTGGTTTACTGATTCCAGATCTCTGCTCAGTTTGTTGTAATATTTGGCTTTTTCTTCTTGAGCTGATCTTTGAAATTTTCTGTTCAGCTCTTGTACCTCCTCATTTCTTCCATTTGCTTTAGCATCTCTAAGATGGAGAGCAAGTTTTAGTGTCTCTTCTGACATCCGTTATGACCTTTTCCTTCTTTCTTGCCTTCTTAATGACTGTTTTCTTCCTGTATGATGTTTTTGATGTCATTGCACAACTCTTCTGGTCTTAGGTCTTTAGTGTTTAATGTATCAAGTCTATTCTTCAGATGATCTCTAAATTCTGGTGGGATATATTCAAGGTCTTATTTTGGCTCTCATGGACTTATTTTCATTTTCTTCAGCTTCAGTTTGAATTTGCATATACGTAATTGATGGTCTATTCCACAGTCTGCCATTGGCCTTCTTTTGACTGACGATATGGAGCTTTTTCATCGTCTTTTTCCGCAGATGCAGCCAATTTGATTGTTACATATTCCATCTGGTGAGGTCCATGTGTATAATCATCTCTTATGCTGTCTAAAGAAAGTATTTGAAATGAAAAAATCACCAATTTTGCAGAATTCTATCATGGATTCTCCAGCATCATTTCTGTCACCAAGACCATATTTTCCAACTACTGATCCTTCCTCTTTGCTCCCAACCTTTGCATTCCAATCACCGGTAATGATCAATACATCTTGACGGCATGTTTGATCCATTTCAGATTGAAGAAGCTGGTAAAATTCTTCAATTTCATCCTCACTGGCTTTAGTGGTTGGTGCGTAATTTGAATAATGGTGGTATGTAGGCACATGGATATTATACATCACAGACAGCATTCTACCTCATGACTGATCTTGGTATGTTCTTTTTGAAAATGAATGCAACACCATTCCTCTTCAATTTGTTATTCCCGGTATAGTAAACCATGTGGTTGTCATATTCAACATGGCCAATACCAATCCATTTCATCTCAATAATGCCTAAGATATTGATGTTTATGCGTCCCATTTCATTTTTGTCAATTTCTAATATACTAGATTCATACTTCATATATTTCATGTTTCGATTATTAATAGATGTTTGCAGCTGTTTCTCTTCATTTTGAATTGTGCCCTGTCAGTCAGCAAATGAAGGTTCTGAGGGTTTTTCTTCCATGGTCTGTACTCCATTCATGTCATCATGGTCAACTTTACTTTGAGGAGGCAGCTCTTCCCCATTGGCATTTTGAGCGCCTTCCAACCTGAGGGGCTCATTTTCTGGCACTATATCTGACAGTGTTCTTCTGCTGTTCATAAGGTTTTTCGTGGCTAAACATTCCGAAGTAGTTCATCACTCCTTCTTCCTAGTCTGTCTTCATCTGGAAGTTCATCTGAAACCTGTCCACTGTTGGTGATCCTGCTGGTATTTAAAATACCCGTGGCATAGCTTCCAGAACCACAGCAACTCACAAGGCACCACAGTACGACAAACTCACAGACGAGAGGTGGAAACCTCACTATTGTCCCCCCTTTATACTTGTCTATATTTTGGCTAAAAATTGAACCCAGAGTATGAGTTCAGGTGCAGGCATGAAGGATGACCAAGGGCCATAGTCTTGGGATTCCTCCAGTCTTGTGCTGACCTGTTAGCGTAGTCTATAGTATAACTTTCACTTTTGTTCCACATTTTTTCCCACTCAATCCAGGATTTCTTATGTGATCCATTTCAGAACAGCTGGTAGTGGTAGTTGGAAACCGTATAGTTTTTCTGGCCTTGGCGTCATGGAGTCTGAGGTTCATGTAATCCATTAATCCATTGGACTAATCGTTTCTCAGTTTATTCCGTTTTTATCACACTTTTTCCCTCCTCAGAGGAAAGAATAATAGTTGTCCCTTAGATGGCTGCTCATGACCCTTTAAAGTCCCTAACAGTCCTCACTAAAGTAGACTGTAGACCATTGTGTTTGTGGGCTGTAGTATGCCAGTTGACCATGGTGTTCCCTTGAGACTATGGTCGTGAGCCCTCAACCTCAGACACTCGTTCCCTCAAGGTGTTTGGTTATATCTAAGAAGTTTTCATAATTTTAACCCCTGTCTTGATATGCAGCTGTAGAATAAGCACTGGACTACTATTGATAAGATTGTCAGTTCATACCCATCAGCTGCTCCTTCGAAAACTCTAAAAAGGTCATTATGAGTCAGTATCAACTGGACAGTACTTAATAACATGTTCCACCATATTCATCAATATGTTTGCAGCAAAGGTAAATACCCATATGCAAATACCTTTTGCCAAACCATTATGTACATTGCCTCTATTCCTTTTAACTCTTGCATTCTGAGAGTTTTTATTATGGGAAGGGTATTAAATTTTGTCAAACGCCTTTCTTGCATTTATTCAGATGACCATGTGATTCTTTTCCTCTGAGCTTTAGAATCTTTTTAGTTAATGCCTTCTCTGCCATTATTTTAGGTAATCAACATGGATGGATGGATGTATAATTTTTTTTAAGTCTGAATGGAAATGTTTTACTATCCTGAAATGACAATGATAATCTTGAATGCATTTCTGTAACATTCTGAAGTTGAGATAGATTTTTGTTGTGTTTTTTTCCAAAATGTAATTTGTAGTTAAGTGAGTTTTTATTCTCTTTCAGATTCTTCTCTATTAATTAACATGAACTGATACAATGACAGTAAAGTTGTGTCCTTTGCCTTTGGACACTCTTTCCACTGAAGTAGGGCTCTAATGCAGTTAAGAAATAATGCCATGAGATGGTTGTGGTGGTGGTGTTATGCATTGTCAAGTTGGTTCCAGCTCATAGTGACCTTTTTGCACAACAGAACTAATCATTGCCCACTCCTGAGCCGTCGTCACAGTTGTTACACTTGAGAGTATTGCTGCTCTCACTGTGCCAATCCATCTTATTGGGGCTCGGACTTTTTTCTGCTGACCCTCCACTCTGCCAAGCACGATGTCCTCCAGGGACTCCACCTTCCTGATAATCTGTCAGAAGTCGGAGAGATGAAGTCTAGCCATCTTGGCTTCTAAGAAGTAGTCTGGTTATTCTTCATCCACCATAGATTGGTTTGTTCTTCTAGTATTCCATGATACTTTTCATAGTCCTCCCAAACATCGTAATTCAAATGCTAAGGAATTAAGAAATAACACACTCTGTCTGACAATTTAAAGTCTTACTGAGGTGGGCCTTCAGTTGGCCTTGGAAGAATAAATAGAAGATCTATGTGTTCGTCAGTGTCTTCCAGTAATGTAGAAATGATTTGCTCTTCATGGAGTGTCCTTTCCCCAACACTCCTCTCAGTCCTGGGAATCTGATTTTAAAATCTCTGCCAGGCTTTCAGAAAAATCACCTTTTGCATTTTTTGATACTAGTGAGGTAGTAGAATATCATTTCATATATTTTTGGGCTGCTGTTTTCTTTGACAGGATGTCAGATAAGTAGAGGTGCATACCACAGTAAATGACTTATTTGAAAACAAAATATATTGTTTAGGTCTTCATGTAGATAAAAATAAACTATTCTAGGAACTAGTTAGCTTTAAAACAACAAGAAAGACTATGTTCAAATCATTTATGTGACTTACAGTTCAATTCCATCCTGTCTTGGAAGAAATACAACCAGAATTCTCCCTACCAGGGAGGAGGGTCCAATTCCTGGAGAGGGACACCGTGCTTGGTGACGTAGAGCGTCAGTGAAATAAAGGAAGACCCTTAATGAGATGGAGTGACACCGAGGCTGCTACAATAGGTTCAAACATGACAACAGTTGTGAGGATAATGCAGTTGTACATAGGGTCGCTATCACTTGATTGCATGAAGAGAGTTTCATCAACTAAAAGAAATTTAAATACAGCAGATAATTTTGTGTGTAGAAATCAAACCATTGCCTGAGTCTTGATTTAAAAGTCAGATTAAGAACTACATAGATTTTGCCACAGGGGCCTTATTATATATGTAAGTTTATTTTATACTTTAAATAACCTTTACCATACTCGTCTTCTTTGGAAAATATTTAACTGTGCATAAGATGTGGGCATGATGATATGATTATCCCTTTGTAGATCATATTGTTCTTATCTTCACAATGTGTTTCCAGTATTTCATCAACTTTTCTAGAAACCCTTTGGGTGAAGGAGTATGCTAGGCGCTGGAAGTGCCAAGCAAAATATTTTTCCTTTTTTAAAAAAAATGCCAATTGTTTTATAGGATTTGCAAGTTACAGACGAGTAACAGAGACAGAGAAGCAAACTACAAGATTGATAAAATGTTGCTTTTGTCCAGGATTCAATAATAACTCCAGAAGAGAAATGGGTAATTTTGCAGGGTACAAGGAGGAAAGAGTCCGGGTGTGGTGCTGTAGTATAAAGCACTGGACCGCAAGGTCATTTCAAACTGCAAGATCAGCAGTTCAAACTCACCAGCTACTCCTCAAGAATCCTAAACAGGGTCGCTGTGAGTTGTAACTGACTCAAATGCACCTAACAACAACAACAACAACAACAAGGAGATGCCAGGAAAGTCTTTAACAGGTGAGTAGATAGTGCGGGAGTCTCACAATGCTAATGCAATAAAGGCAAAACAAAGAAAACTCTCCGATTTAGACACTGTAATCATTAGAATAAGGAGCTCTGGTAGGGTAATGGTTATGAATCAGGCTGCAAACCGCAAGGCCAGTAGTTCGAAACTACCAGCTGTTCCGCAGGACAAAGATTAGACTTTTTGCTCCCGTAAAGATTTACAGCCTCGGAAACCCTGTACAGGGTCGCTATGAGTCGGAACCGACTCCACGGCACATAACAACAACAACAACAACAACAACAATCATTAGAATATGGCAATTGAGGAAAAAACAAGCAATTGGAGAAATTCTTCCAGTACAGCAGCAGCAAAGACTGGTGGCGGTGGCGGCAGCGGCGCCAGGTGCTGCGTGCGGAGTCGGCTCCTCCTGTGTCGGCTCCTCCTGTGTCGGCTCCTCCTGTGTCAGCCTCACAATTGTTGTGTTTGAGACCATTATTGCTGCATTGTGTCAATCCATCTCATTGAGGGTCTTCCTCTTTCTCACTGACCCTCCACTCTACCAGCAGGTACTGGTCCTTCCTTCTTGACAACATGATGATGAAGTCTTGCCAGCCTTCTTCCAAAACAGAATTTTTCTTTCTTTTGGCAGCCCATGGTACATTCAATAGTCTTCACCAGCACCATAATTCATATGTATCAATTCTTCTCCAGTCTTCTTTATCCATTATCACCCACCTACAGTGGGTTGGGTAAGGCCCACCTTAGTCCTTAAACTGACATTTTCACTCTTTAACACCCTTAAGAGGTCTTGTGCCGCAGATTTGCTAATGCAATATTTTGTTTGATTTCTTGACTGCTGCTTCTATGATCATTAATTGCTGATCCAAGTAAATTAAGCCTTTGGCAACTTCAGTCTTTTCTTTGTTTACGATGTTACTTATTGGTCCATTTGTAAGGGTTTTGTTTTCTTTGCAGTAAGATTGAGTCCATACTGAAGGCTCTAGTCTTTGATCTTCATTAAATGATATTAGAACAACTATTGTATGGTTAGAAAAAGAACAGCCAAGTGTTAACAGAAGAACTAGAGCATGGTGGTGTATTAGAATGCTCCCGTAATACCTTTCATCAAAACCTTAAATAGGTCTCTACAGGAAATATAATAACACAAGTTGTTGTTGTTAAGTGCTGTCGAGTCTGTTCCTACCCATAGCGACTCTGTATAGGGTTTCCAAGGAGCAGCTGGTGAGCTTGAACCACCTACCTTGCAGTTCAAATGGCTTTTCAGTCTGGTGCATTAACCCACAGCGCCACACCAGGACTCCAGTAACACAAGTAGAAAGATAAAATTGGCTGACTTACTCCTTGCACCATCTTGAAGTAAATCTTGTATTGCGTGCTCGTGTGTCCACAGATATTTAGAACTCTGCTATACTTACTTTGCTACTGCATCTCATGTATTTTTTAAGATCTACATTTTAACACATCTCAAAGTGGAACACATCTAATCAATGGCACATTAGTTTAACTGGCTGGCTGTATCTTCTTTTAAATAGAGTGTAAAGGAGCTCTGTTAGCGTAGTGGTTACGAATCGTGCTGCTAATCTCATGATCAGCAGATCAAAACTACCAGCTGTTCTGCAGGAGAAAGATGAGGCTCTCTTCTCACGCACGTAAAAATTTACAGCCTCAGAAACCCCATACAGGGTTGCTATGAGTCGGAACCACCTCCACAGCACTTCAATAAAGTAATGTTGAGTCTGTTATTTTGCACTTATAATATGATGTTGATAGTTTGCTGGTTCTGTGTTTTAAAAAATCATATACATTTATTCCTGTTTCTACTTTTTAGACCTGTAAATTATTTATCAGTTATGTAGTGAGTGTCCATTCGCAATAGTATATTACCAAGCATTTCTGATCGTAGCCTTTATGTGAATTAATAGGTGTGGGATTACCATTTAGTTGGCATATAGTTCTCCTTTTCTTTTCCACAACATTCTTTTTTTTCACCTGGAGAAGTGCCGGTATAGTGGTGCTATTTGTCAGTTCCAGTTCTTAGCTGCTGTGTTACTGCTGCTGATTGCTGTTGAATCTCTTCCGGTCCTGGTGAATACAGTGTGTTGTTGTTGTTGTTGTTGTTGTGAAGTGCTGTTGAGTCGATTCCGACCCATCGTGACCCTGTATAGGGTTTCTGAGGAGCAGCTGGTGAGCTTGAACTGTTCCTCAGGTACAATTCTAAGATTAGTAATATATAGGATGTCATACTATCAAAAGTAGAACATTGCCTTTTAAATCAGAAGTGACTAAGATGGAGATATGGAGGATGTGATCATGAAGGGTCTAGCTGTTGACCCTTTCTTGGATTGGGAAGATAAAGTCTTAATAGACTTCTTGTGAAAGGTTTGCTTTAGGATATAGACAGTCATTCAGTAAGTTAAAGATAATGTAATAACAACAGAACAAAGTAAATGAAAAGGACTGATGTATGGGTGTCTCCTATAATGGGAGCAGTTGCTACCTGAAATATTCATGTACACGTATTTAGACTCTACTTGAAATGAACAATAATAAAATGAAAGCTGTACCTTAATACATCGTATACAGATGTGTTTAATCAATCTGTGCTCTCTCCTTTAGGGGTTATTGGAATTCTGTATTTTAATGACAATTGATTGCTGAAACTGTAGTCTCTGGGTGGTACAAATGTGCTTAGCTACTAACTGCAAAGTTGGAGGTTTGAGCCTACCTAGAGGTACCTCAGAAGAAAGAGTTTACTATATACTTCCAACAAATCAGCCACCGAAAATCCTAGGGAGTACAGTACTTAGTCAATGAGTTGAAATTCACTCAGTGGCAACTTTGTTGCTATTAAATGCTGTTGAGTCGGTTCCGACTCATAGGAACCCTGCATAGGGTTTCTGATGAGCATCCGGTGAGTTTGAATTGTTGACCTGGTGGTTCTCACTGACCTTGTGGTCCAGTGCTTTACCCCACAGCAACATATTTTTAAAGCTCCTGATCTGCATAAGCTCTCCTACTAGCAAAAGTTATATCTATGTAGGGTAATACCATTTAAATCAGGAGTGGCTAAAGAAATAGAGGGTGTGATGTTGATAGACTTTCCTGGACTGAGAGAAAATGTTTTAATAGATTTCGTGTCTCTATGTTGTTGTTGTTAAATGCTGTCAAGTCAGTTCCAACTCATAATGACCCCTGTATAGGGTTTCTGAGGAACAGCTGGTGGGTTTGAACTGCTAACCATGGGGTTTGCAGTCTAGTGCTGATTAACAGTGCCTCACCAAAAGTCCTATGTTGTTGTTGTTAAGTGCCATTGAGTCAATTTAACCCGTATGGACTCTCGTGTAGGATTTCTGAGGAACAGCTGGTCATCTTTAACTGCTGACCCTGTGGTTCAAATCAATCTTGCAGCCCAGCTCATTAACCCACAGCGCTACACCAGGACTCCAAAACAATTAAATTAGGTAGAATGGGAAAAGACAAGTTTCAGGCACATTTAAATAATACTTGTAGGTTAGAGACCTCAGATGTAAGATATTGTCAAGTATTGAGACTCTGCAGACATACTGAGCAAGGAGGCAAACACAAAGACCTTCTGTGGGTATCAGTTTTTTAAGCTTTGTACAAAATGCAGAGTCACCTATTTTAGAATAACGTGTTCAAGGACTCTGGTCATGGGCCTGGTGTGATAATAAGGCACAGATTGGGAGAAGAAATCTGAAGGGACTGTTTACAAACTCAGTTTTATTTGTGTCTTCTTTGGGCTTCATGTATTAAGAAAGTTGGTTTCCCATTTGTACAACAAAGTAGAAAGAGTACTTATTAAGCACTTAAATTAAAAATATAATTCTTTGCTTTGGAGATTAAAAGAGCTTTAAATACATGAAGTATAATAGAATACAGAATATATGGTTGACAGTAGCATGGGATGAAATAAGAATAAACTAGAGCAAGATGGACTGAAATGGGAAGTAAATAAATATTTCCTGAAATACTGACTGCTAGAAATGATTGCCAGCTGAATTTGTCATTTAACAGGCTTGCTCTCCATAATTTTAAGAAGCCATTATGTTCTTAATTATTTGGGATAGCTTTAAGATGTGCTTCTCTTGAATTAAAGAGAGGTGTTTTTAAAGACCTCAGCAAACATTATAGCCCTGGAATGTAGTATTTTTATGCTAATAATTAAAATATTATTTTAAATGACAACTTGACAGTTTGGTTCTAGCAAGGAAATCCTAAAAAAGTCAAGCAGATTGAGGTTGTGGTTGAAAAAAATCAGTAGTGAGGACCTGGTCTACTACCGCTATTCTAAAGGACTACTAGCTATTCACCCATTCCACTTGTTCTGTATAGAATAGTTCATAATCTTTTTGTTTTCTTCTTCAGTTGTGTCTCTGTGACCCTCTTTTCAGCTGCCCTTTTTATGTGTAGAACCAAAATGAAACCAGTTAACATGGAGTTAGTTCTGACTCATGGCAACTCCATGTATGCATAGTAGGACTTCTTCATAGGACTTCCTTGGCTACAGTCTTAAAGCAGACTGCACATTCTTCTTCTACAGGGCCACTAGGTGGGTTCTAACCAGCAACCATTAGGTTAGGAGTTGGGTGCAAACTATTTGTGCCACTCAGGGACCCCTATGTGGGTAAGCAAAACCCCCAAGCTTGCTGCCACCAAGTCTGACTTTTGGGACCCCTTTCATTCATTTAGTTTTGAATTTAGGAGCTCTGAATGAAGAGGAAACCATCCACTCACCCTCACCCTACAGTAACATGAAGATAAGACCTGCTTCAGGGGGCTCCAAGTCAAAGGTTTTACTGACTAGTATGAATCATAAGTAAATGTTTATGAATCACACTGCTTCTTATGGCTTACAGACTTACCTTTAAGAATACATCCCCTGAAGTCATCTCTGATGCCTTCATGTCTGTGTGCTACCACAGTACATGGGCAGTTCTCCTAACATTGGTATTCTTACACTATAAGGACTTATTTACAGGTTTGTCTTTTGTTCTGTCTTCAACAGGGAACCTCTGCTGTAATTGTATTTGTAGTGTGTAGCACTTAAAAGCAAGCACCCATCCGTCAGTTTGTCATACTGTAATGGCTTGCACTGTGGTGGCTTGGGTGTTGCTATGATGTTGGAAACTATGCCATCAAAGTCAGATACCAGCAAGGTCTCTCAAAGAGCACAGGCTTCAGTGGCACTTTCAGACTAAAACAGACTAGGAAGAAAAATCTGGTGATCCATTTCCAAAAATTAACCCATGAAAACCCTTTGGACCTTAGCAGAATATTGTGGTACTGGAAGATGAGCCTCCTAGTTTGAAAGGAGCTCAAAATACACAGTGGCTTCAATGAACTTGAGCACAGCAATGATTGTGAAAATGGTGTACGTCTAGGCAACAATTCATTTTATTTAAAAAGAGCCTACTCAATTGCAGCTAGCAACATGTAATTGATGGTCAATCAAGGATAAAGAATTTGCTACATGTCCATCATTACACGAGGCACTCTGATGTCTTACATAGGATATTAGTGGGTGGCTCTTTCTCTCTGCCAAAAGAGTAAAGGCCTGTTTAGTGAGTCAGTTGGGCTTTCTTCCTGGTTCCATTAAAGGTTCTTATGTCTTAAAGAGAGACACTATGCTGAAGTGCTAAGCCCAGAGGAACTAGACTGTATTTATAGGGGACTAGGAACCCTGATGCTCTTTTCAGATGCACCTTTGAAGTAGGCCAGCAATAAGCTGGCTTTATTTGAAGCTGTCAATCCATGATTCTTGAGTTTCCATCTGGCAATTTGTCTTTGCTCAATTCAGCCTAGGAATTGCTCAAGCAGATCTATTTGCATGAAGGGAAATTTATAGAACTGGAAGCTTTCATATAGAAGGCAAGGAGCCAGGAGTGAAAGCCGTGGAGTGTCGTAGGCCAGCAGATGAGCCATTTCGCACACTGCGTATTTCTTTCGCACACTGCTTACTTCTAGGTCCCCTTCCTTTGAAGATGTAGTAAGGATTGAAATGGAAAGACTCCCAAGTCTGCCTCAGTAAGTTTGTCTCAAGGAGATGGTACCAGTTGTGTCTGCTCATTTCCTTTTTTATTTCAGGTCTCATATCTTATTTCAACATTCTGTCATGTCTGTAACCTTACAACTACTTTCTAGAAACAAGAGAAAAGAGAACAGGGTTTGGTAAAGGAAACAAAATCAATCAGTTAATGTTGAGTTGATCTTGACTAATGGTGAACATGTTTTGCAGAGTAGAATTGTATACTTTAGGATTTTCAATGGCTGATAGTTAAGAAAGTAGATTGCTAACTTTTTCTTTTGAGATGCCGATAGGTGGACTCAAACTGCCTACTTTTGAGTTAGCAGGTGAATATGTTAATTGTTTGCACCATGCAGGGACTTTTGGTTAAGGAAGGTAGCAGTGTATTTGTATGAAGCACTGTACTTCACTATCATACTCTAATAGCTTCACATTTTTTATTATAAGAACACCAGAAGCGAAATTGGCACCATGAAGCAGTGTAATACATTTGTCCATAACATGGGCTTCAGCTAAACTCTATTCAAACTTGCACATAACTCAGCCTATTATATTTATTGGGGCATTGTTTTGACTTATGGAGAGTCAACCGTTGTGGTACATTATTTCCTTGCAAAATATTTTATTGGATTTCCCATGAAATAGAAAAGTAATTGCTCCTATGCAAGTTCTAGTTGAAGCTGAAGAGAACAAGTCTATAAGAGCCAAAGTCTGACCTTGATTATATCCCACCTGAATTTAGAGACCACTTCAAGAATACATTGGTTGCACTGAACAGCAGTGACTGAAGATCAGGCAAGTTATAGAATGACTCGAACATCATACATGAAGAAAGACAAATGATTGGAAGAAATGATGAAGTAAAAGAGTTGAGCAGAAGATTTCAAATGGTAGCTCAAGAAAACAAAAGTATCGTAATGAGCCGTACAAAGACCTGAAGTTAGAAAGCCAAAAGGGAAGAGCACTCGTGGCATTTCTCAAGCTGAAGGAAATAAAGAAAAAAATCAAGCCTTCAGTTGAAATATTGAAGAATTCTAAGAGCAAATATTGAACCAAACAGGAGGCATCAAAAAAAGATGGGAGGAATACACAGAATTACTAGACCAAAAGGAATTAGTCAATGTTCCACCAATTGATCAATGGTCAACCACTTCAATATGAATAAAAAGCAGTGATATTGAGTTAAAACTGCACTGAAAACATTGGTGGAGAAGAGGATCCAGGAATTGTTGGAATACCAGTTGAAATGTTTCAGCAAACTGATGTAGCACTGGAAGTGCCCACTTTTCTAAGCCAAGAAATTTAGAAGACACCTTCCTGAGAAGCCAACTGGAAGAAATCCAGATTCATGACCATTCTAAAGAATGATGTAGAAATTATTGAATAGTATCAATATCACATACAAATAAGATTGTGCAAAGAATGGGAGTTCTAGAACATTTAATTATGTTCATGAAGATCCTGTGCACAGACCAAGAGTTGCTCGAGCAGTTGTTCAAACATAACAAAGGTTTATTACATGTTTTAAAATCTTGACAGGTACATGTCAGGTTTTTTTTCTGTGTACCATAGTTAATTCATCTGTATACTGAAGAAATAATCTAAAAAGCTGGATTGTTTGAAGAAGAAAGTGACATCACGACTGGAGGAAAACTCATTAACAGCCTATGATTTGCAGCTGACACAACCTTGCTAAAAGTAAGGAGAACTTAAAGCATTTACTCATACAGAACAAAGATTACAGCCTTCACTATGGATTACAACTCAAATATCTCACAACTGTACCAGTACATAGTATCATGATAAACATAAAGAATTAATTTGACAAGGATTTTATTTTGCGTAAGTCCACAATCAGTGTCCTTGTAAGCAGCAGTCAAGAAACCAAGCATTGGGCAAACCTGCTGCAAAAGACCTCTTTAAAGTGTTAAAGAATAAATATGTCACTTTGAAGACTTAGATTGTACCTGACCCATGCCATGGTGTTTTCATTAGCCTCATATGCATGTGAAAGCTGGACAGTGAATAAGGAAGATGGGAGAAGAATTGGTACATTTGAATATGGTGTTGGTGAAAATTACTAAGTGTATCATAGACTGTTAGAAGAACGAACAAATCTGTCTCGGAAGTATAGACAGAATGCTCCTTAGAAGTGATTGATAGTGCTTGTTGATAAAATCAAAGGTCAGCAAGAAAAGAGGAAGTCACTCAACAAGATAGTTGACATGGTGGCTACAACAGTGGATGCAAACATATCAACAATTCTGAGGGCAGAGCAGAACCAAGTAGTGATTTGTTCTGTTGTACATAGGGTTGCTGTGAATTGGAGTCAGCTTGAGAGGACCTAAAAACAACAAAATCCAAAATACAGTTTGATTAGATCCTTAAAGAAATGCTGTGGGTTTTTTTATACAGTATATATTCCTATAATACTTTTATTTTTTAAAGTGCTATTACTCAGAGTATCTAAAGTAAGAAAGGTTAGGGCACGAAATACTACATGTGTCTCATTAAGAAAACTCAATTTCAGGGGAATTGTGACTCACCTGCATTTTCATAGCCAGCCAGTTAGTGGTGAGCCAGAACTCTTTCTGCACCACAGTACCTACCTGATTGCTTCAGGCTTTATTCCCTTCCTCTCGCACAAGTACTTAATTCATTTCAAATAAATGAGCCCATCCTATGAGCAGGTCTCAGCCCACAACTGGACATTAATTTGAAATGTCTTGTTTTCATTCAGGATTTGTTTAAGTAGGATGGAAATCATCTGTTTTTCTTTGTTGTTGTTGATAGGGAGTGGGTTGCAGAGGAAGACCTTAAGAAAGAAGATAAATAGTTTGATCTGGATGCAAAGAAAAGCTAATAGCCGCAGCCTTAAGAAAAGCAAGTTAATTAGAGAAATAGTTATAGTTCATTAAAGGCACTCTTTACAGTAATTGCCTTGGGACACATGTACAACATTACAAACTTTCTTCAGAAACCTGAAATCATATAAAGGACCAACCCCCTCCTCCCCCAATAAAAAATTAAAATAGTCCGCAGCATTATGTCATATTAGAAACATTTAACTTGTAAAGGAACCGTTCTAAGCAGTTCTTTCCAAATTACACCCCTCTCCCCACTACAATTAAAGAGATTCATCATGTCCTGAGTAACTCAAGCCCTACCAGGCGAGGGCAGGCCCGGGTCTCTTTAATGCAGAGCCTTCCAATCCTAACTGTCACCAGGTCCTGCCAATCTCGCTCTTCACAAAGCCTCTCAAGTCCATTCCCACAGCTGCTATCCTAGTCTGAACCCTCTCTGGGAACTTCTGTTTTGAAATTCCTGGATGTGGTACTGTGAATTTACTTGATTTGGCTTTTCCATCCAAAGACGTCTTAATTTCCACCAAATTATTGGGTATTGGGGGCCTTGCAAATAGGGCGTACAGGACTGTAACACCTGTATTGGTTAGTTTTGCCATCCCGCTAGATTTAAAAGGAGCTGTCTCAGGAGGAGGAACAAATGATTCCAGAACCACCAAAAAAGAAGAGCCATGAGTGGAGTGGGAGATCCCTACCCGGAAACGTGCTGACAGCAGAGGTGGTGACAGAGAGAGACACAGCTACTGCAGCTCTCCAAGCACATGGATCAAGTCAAGCTGACTGTCTGCGGGTAGGAGGCTGGCTGCAGAAGGCACTCTTTGGACATTTACAGACAGTGCTAAAGGAGCTTTGTAGCACTTGACCAAGCAGCATAGACACTGAGGGCCCACATGGCTGAGAGGTCAAAGGCAAGAATGAGGTGTGCTTTCAGTAAGGATGAGAACAGGTGTCCCTGACTGGAGAACTGCTGTGTCCTGAGTTGCTTGTGATCCAGAATTGTACCCTGTTCACTTCCCTAATAAACCCCATAGTATGTGTAGCCGAGAATAAGAATGCTGTATAGAGGCATGTCTGACCTCCACTTCATAGGAATGCGCCTTGAGCTGATTTTGCATTTGATTCTTCTTCACCCTTGTGAAACCAGAGGAAGTCAGATGTGGCTTCCATGGCATTTTTGCACCCTGGATGGAACTTTTCAGCTCTGCTAAAGCCAGCCCTGCCCTCCCTTTTTCTACTTCTCCCTCTACCTCTCCCCCTCCCTCCCTCCAGGTGCTCTCATGGGTATGCCCTTGTTACTAAATACAACTATCCTGAGAAGTAGGCAGTATTCCCATGTGGCACATGAGGAAAGCTGAGAGGTTAAAATGACTTGCCTCAGGTCATAGCTATTAAGTGGTAGATTTCAAGTTTGAAACCGGGTCATCTTATTCCAAAGCTCTACCTTCCATCTAACTGGAGCAGCAGTTTGCAGAGGAAGAGAACATACTGAGGAAACCTTTGGATTGCTATGAGTTGGAATCAGCTGAGTGACAGTGGATTTTGAGTCTGGTCTTTTAGGAGTTCTAAGGCCACTGGTCAATAGTTTGAATTGTCCTTTGTCAGTGTCCCACCCTGCCAGTTGATTAGCCAGGATCAGTGTTATGTTTTTGGCTTATTCTTGAGAGGCTACTCCGTCAGTCAGTCAGCAGTTATTGCTTGCTATTGTGCTAGACACTGGGGGTACAGTGCTCAACAAGACAGAAGGACTCTGTTTTCAGCGGACTTACACGCCCTCTCCTCTGTGTTCCTCTTCATTGAGAGCTTTGGGCGTTATGCAACATGTTAACTTCAGTTTAGAATCTCAGAGGAGACTACAAAGGAAAAGGAAGAAGATGCTGTTAGCTGTGGAGGCTCCTTGTCAGTACAAGAAGAATCTGAGTTCACTAGTCAGTTCTTGTGAGAACCTAGGCTACACTCTGCTCTAAAGCAGGGGTTAGGGGATTTAGTATTTCATGGTTGTTGTTGTAAGGTGCTGTTGAGTAGGTTCAGACTCATAACAACCCTGTGATCAACAGAATGAAATACTGCCCTGTCCCGTGCTCTCCTCACAGTAGTTGTTGTCTTTGTCCTTCTCACAATTGTTGTGCTTGAGTTCATTGCCAATACTTCTCAGTGAGGGTCTTCCTCTTTTTCTCACTGACTCTCCAGCATAAAGTCCTCCAGGGACTGTTTCTTCCTGTAAATATTTCCTAAGTATGGGAAATGAAGTTCTCACCATCCTTACTTCTAATGCGCATTCTAGCTATACTTCTTTCAACATAGCTTTGTTTGTTCTTTTGGTAGTCCGTGGGGTTTTAATGTTCTCCAGCACCATCATTTAAGTGCTTCAATTCTTCAATGGTCTACAGTTCTCTTGAACCACTAAAGGTGATTATATTTTCTCCATATGCAGTTGTAAATAGAAGTGTAGAACTCACAAAGACTGCAAGATTGGTTCCTCCACCACCAGGATAAAGAAAATGAGAAGTGATATTAATACTTAAATGTGTTACTGGTTAGCAATCCAGGTAACAGCCAGCCAGAGGTAATCTTCCTTCTACTTCAATAATTTTTAAATTTTCCATTGCTTTTGTGTCCTAGGACTTGTTCATCTTATTTTATGGTAAAAGTGAATTTGCAAATATAACTGATCACATTAGGATTAAGGATATATTTGATTCTCTTATGGAACCTCTCTGTAGCTCATGGGAATAGTGGAAACCTTAGGGCCAGAAAGGACTCTAGTTCCGCACACAATTTTATAGGACAAATGTGAGCACTAAGGAGCAATTTCATGGCTCCATCTTATTCCTTCCACCACTCGTCTGTCAGTTGTCGTACTGTGGTAGATTGTGAATTTCTGTGATTCTAAAAACTATGCCACTGGTATTTTAAATACCAGCAGGGTCACCCATGGTACAGGTTTCTTAAGAGCTTCCAGACAAAGACAGACTAGGAAGAAGGAGTGATGAACTACTTCAGAATATTTAATCACTGAAAACCTCATGAATAGCAGAGAAACCTATTAGATATAGTGCCAGAAAATGGCCCCCTCAGGTTGGAAGGCACTCAAAATGTGACTGGGGAAATACTGAAAGTAGAGTTGATCGTGATGGTGCGAAAGGAGTAAAGCCTGCGGGACCTTCATTTGCTGATGGGGCACAACTCAAAATGAGGAGAAACAAATGTAAACATCCATTAATAATCAAAACATGGAATGTATGAAGTATAAATCTAGGAAAATTGGAAATTGTCAAAAATGAAATGGAACACATCAACATCAACATCTTAGGCATTAGTGAGCTGAAATGGACTAGTATTGGCCATTTTGAATCTGGCAACCACATGGTTTACTATGCCAGAAATGACAAATTGAAGAGAAATGGTGTGCCATTAATAGTCAAAAAGAACATATCCAGATCAGTCATGAGGTACAACACTGTGATAGGATAATATCCATGCACCTACAGGGAAGACCAGTTAATACCACTATAATTCAAATTTATGCACCAACCACTAAAGCCAATGAGGATGAAATAGAAGAATTCTACCAACTTCTTCAATCTGAAATGGATCAAACATGCAATCAAGATGTATTGATCATTACTGGTGATTGGAATGCAGAGGTTGGGAACAAAGAGAAAGGATCAGTAACCAAAAAATACGGCCTTGGTGATAGAAATGATGCTGGAGATTGCATGATAGAATTCTGCAAAATCAATGATTTGTTCATTTCAAATACCTTCTTTAGACAGCATAAGAGACGATTATACACATGGACCTCACCAGATAGAGTACACAGAAATCAAATTGCCTACATCTGTGGAAAGAGACGATGGAAAAGCTCCATATCATCAGCCAAAACAAGGTCAGGGGCTGATTGTGGAACATCAATTGCTCATATGCAAATTCAGACTGAAGCTGAAGAAAATGAAAACAAGTCCACGAGAGCCAAAATATGACTCTGAATATATCCCACGTGAATTTAGAGATCATCTGAAGAACAGATTTGATACATTAAACACTTAAGACCGAAGACCAGAAGAGTTGTGGAATGACATCAAAAACATCATACAGGAAGAAAGCAAGAAGTCCTTAAGACAGGAAAGAAGGAAAAGATAAAAATGGATGTCAGAAGAGACACTGAAACGTACTCTTCAGTGTAGAGATGCTAAAGCAAAGGGAAGAAATGAAGGCGGTACAATACAAGCAAGAGCTGAACAGAAAATGTGAAAGGTTAGCTCGAGAAGACAAAGTCAAATATTACAACAAAAAGTACAAAGATCTGTAATCAGATAACCAAAAGGGAAGAACACACTCAGCATTTCTCAAACTGGGGGAACTGAAGAAAATATTCAAGCCTCAACTTTTATTATTGAAGGATTCTCTGGGCAAATTACTGAATTTTGATGCAGAATTTTGAATTTTGAAATTATTTTCATACAGAAAGCATCAAAAGAAGATGGAAGGAATACATAGTCACTGTACCACAAGGAAATCGTTGATGTTCAACCATTTCATCAGCTTATGATTAAGAGCCAATGATACTGAAGGAAGAAGTCTTTCTTTTAATGGAGAAAAGATTGAAATTGCCAAGGGCTTCATTCTTCTTGGATCAACCATCAATACTCATGGAAGCAAAAACAACATACTGCATTAGGCAAAGCTGCTGCAGAAGACCTTTTTTAAAGCGTTGAAGAGCAAAGAGGTCAGCTTGAGGACTAAGGTGCGCCTGACCCAAGCCATGGTATTTTCAGTAACCTCACATGCATGCGAAAGCTGGACAGTGAATAAGGAAGACCATAGAAGAATTGATGCTTTTGAGTTGTGTTGGAGGAGAATATTGAAAGTTCTGTGGGTTGCCAAAAGAACCAATAGATCCATTTTGGAAGAAGTGTAGCCAGAGTGCTCCTTAGAGGCCAAGATGGCCAAACTTCGTCTCTCATTCTTAGGACATACTGTCAGCAAGGCCAGGTACTTGAGAAGGATATGTTTGGTAAGGTGGAGGGTCAGAGAAAAAAAGGAAGACTCCCCAGTGAGATGGATTGGCAAAGTGGCAGCATCAATGGGCTCAAGCATGACAATAATTGTGAGGTTGACCCAGGACCTCTATGAGTCGGCACCGACTCGATGACACTGACAGCAGCAACATCTTATGTTTAGAAGTGCTATATAGAGTTGATATTTATCAGAATCCACTTGATGGATTTGGGGCTTTCTCTCTCTTTTTTTTTTTTTTTAAGTTTTGCCTTGACCTACAACCTAAGTCATTGAGGCCCTCAAACACACAGGAGAGGATTTTTTTCTGTTTGACTTTATTATCTTACAGTAAAAAATGCTGACAGAAAAATGATAGGTTATAGTTAGGTTCAGTTTTGGATGGTAGGATTCTCATAGTAGTTTTTTGTTTCGTTGTTGCTGTTTTGGAACTGGGGTCTACTTGCAAAGATGTTTAATAGGTGGATATGAAGGACTGCAATGACATTGGCTCACCAAACAGTATGTAAACCGGAGGCTCCGATTGTTGTTTCATTCTTCTCTCTAAAATACTACTTAAGAAACAAAGGGCGTAAGCAACTTGTAGAGTGTATTGTCCTAAATGGAACAATAATTATGTAAAAACACAACACCCCAAACCTTGAGATTTCCCCTCATGATGGAGAGAGCAAATCCTGAAGTCAACACACATTAGACGTTTTCATTTTTGTTTCCGTTTTCTGCTGGCAAGTGGAAGAACTTAATAAGAAAGGAACCCACAGTTCCAAAACAAATAGGGTTTATGTCCAAGACTTCTAAACCTTGTGTGGAATCTGTGTGCCATTCATCCCACTGGGCCACTGTAAAGGGAGGAGACAAATGTCCATATTCCTCTTGTAGCCAGAGGTAGTTCAATGAAAGGTGAAACTGTCTGTCAAAGTATTTATAGCATCATAGAAAAAAAACCACACAGTAAAAGCTTGGCTTTTATCCACAGATAGTAAAGACTTTGTTTTGTTTTGCTTTGCTTTGTGGTAAAGAATATATTTCTTAACATATTCCACATTACTGACATGAATCTTAAACAACGGCATATTAGCCAATTGCTAATTTTTATTATGAACAATTCTGTGCTTAATGTTAAGAAATACATGAAAATATCAGTGCTTGAAAATGAAGATCCATGTTTGTAGAGGAACTTCAGTCTTAGAATGTTTTTAAAAAAATCATTTTAAATGTCTAGAAGATTGGTTTTTGTTGACGTTATCAAGGAACTTCAGCCATCCTATGTAATTTTATAAGCAAGCATTAAAGTTTGGTTTAAAATGATATTTGCTGTTTTCTCAAACATCTATTTCTATGTAACATTTGAATTAATGTGCCAGTACTTTTTTGTTTCAAGGGTATAATTTCTTTGCCCCCACCCCTCTTCTTTTTGGTACTATTTTGCATTTGATTATGATATGTAATATAAGAAAAAGGAACACATGGGCTGGGAGGGTGGCATGCTGATGACTACAAGGAACTTTTGCTGAACTGCATATTTGATTCTGGGATACAATCTTTAAAATGATGTTGTTTTCTCAGGGGCTCTGTTTAAAAGTATTTGTGTGAATTGTGTCTCTCTAGCATGCTGGTGAAAGACGTTATGCTTAGTGTAATATTCAGCGTTTTGTGTCAACTTGATGGGGCTAGGAGTCTTAGTAGTTGGCAGTTAAGAGATAATAATCGCCTAAAATGAGATCTAATATAATCTCGTCCAAGATGAGATCTGCCTTGAGCAGCCAGTCAACTGAAAGGAAGCTTCCTTGGGGGTGTGATCTGTTTCCAATGTATTCAACACTCAAGTACAGCTTGTTCTCTTCTGGATCTGGATCCTGCATCTGGCTCATCATCTGACCTCTGCTTCTTTGGACTTGAGCCAGTGACCTGCGCTATTTCCTTCCCATCTTGGGAGTCCTCAGTAGCCTGAAGTCTTATCTGCCTGACCTTGTATTAACTCACCTCTCCAGTGAGAGTCTTGCTGTCTGACCTGCCAGTCTTGGGTTCATCAGTTCATGTAGCTGCATGAGTCAGAGGAAGCCTCCAGTCTCACATACAGGGCTTGCTCATCTCTCCAACCATGTGAGCCATTCCTTGATATAAACCTCTCTTTATATGCATACGTAAGTTTTGCTTGTTTCACATCTCTAGAGATCCCAGCGTAAGACACCCAGTAACGATAGCATCAGTGATAAAGAGGAAGACCCCACCAAGATGGGCTGAAACATAAGCATGATTGTAAGGCTGGTACAGGACTAAGCAGCATTTTGTTCTGTTACACGCAGGGCTCCTTTAAGTTAAAACCTAATAATAACAACTATCACTGAATGTTTAAATCAGACCCACCTGGTAGCTCCGATGATGTGCTCTGTAAAGATTGCAGCTTTCAGGAAACCTTACCGGGCATTCTCCTCTGTCAGAATCAACTTGTGGGTACCTAAAAACTGGTGTGGCGCTTTAAGATAAGGACTCAACCACAAGGTTGGATTGAACTCAAGGTTGGTGGTTTAAACTCACCAGCCACTCCTCAGAAACCCCATACCGCAGCGTCTCTGTAAATTGGAACCAACTCACTATAAGTCAGAACCGACTCGATGGCACTTGACAGCAACAACAGCAAACTTCAAAGGAACCCTGGTAGCACACTGGATAAAGCACTTGGCTGCCAATTGAAAGCTTAGCAGTTTGAAACCCACCAGTGACTCCTCAGGAGAAAAGACCTAGCTATCTGCCCCTATTAAGATTATAGTCTAGGAAACCCCATGGGGAAGTTTTTCTGTAGGATAAGCACTGGACTACTAACCATAAGGTCAGTGGTTAAAAGGCATCAGTCACTCCTGAGAAACCCTGTACACTGTTGTCGCTGTGACTTGGAAACCACTCAATGGCACCACCAACTGTAAGCATAGGATTCCTATGAGTTGGCACACACTCAGCACACCAGAACATCATGCTTCAAAAACCAAACCCGATGACTCACTTATTCAGACCCAAGATTTGCCCTGGTTTATTAGCCCTGTTTGGAGTCCTTAGAAATCCTATGCAGGGTCACTATACGTCGGAACACTTAACAACAATATTGGACCCATTTATCTTGTAGCATTTATCCTTGAATGTGTTTACCAAAACAGTACTACTAATATTGAGGTGGTTAGTTCCTGATTTTGGATCAAATAAATTTAGAACCATTTGAAAGAATTTTAAGAAGTATTATAATACGATAATTAGGAAAATGCATATCAGTTTTGACTAGTTGGACAGTTTTGCTGCTAACTGAAATAATACCCTGGCTGATGGCTTTGCTCATATATTTCCAGTCCATAAAAATGAAATATCTATTTTGGAAAGACTCAACTTTGGTGAGTCAGTAACCCTCATATTAAGAGTATACTGAATTCCTGGAAGGGGTAGGTAATATAAATCAAAATAATGAAAGTCAAATATGATTTTTCCCATAATATCAATATGAAGGTAGAGGATTTCCAATCTTGACCTAAGAGTCTTAGAACCAGTCGTCATATTTATTCAGTTCTAAGTGATCCATTTATATTGGATTATTTTAATATAGATGTGAATCATTTCAGTACAGCAACATAATAGTAGCAAGTTGTGTGAAGGTGTCTAATGTAGTTTAGCACAGTCTCATACATTAATATTGGGTGGTGTCTAATGTAATTTAGCACAGTCTCATACATAAATATGGTTTGTGCCATAGCTTGAATGAAGAAGATCAGAATTTGGAACTGTATCCCTGAGTTAATAAAATGCTGGATGGCTTCTAGAAGGAGGGAATTGATTAAGACTTGGAGGACCTGATGTGCCTTTGTGTGTGTGTGAATTATTGAGGACTTTCTGTTTGCTCTCTTCCACATTGTAAAATTGACTGCAGAAGGCATCGTCGCTAACAATCAAGTGCTTGACATTTCTGCTGTGTTTGAGTCTCTGCTTTCCAGTGCTGTCATCCTGTCAGCATCAGTAGCTTCACCTTGAGCCTTAAGTTTGTATAAATCATACTGACCTTTAGAACACATGAATCAACTCTTAAGACAATGCGTTTTTATAAAATTTTTTCTTTTTCTCTTGCTGAGTGTCAAGTAGCCTCAAAACTTTTACTTGGTGAGTGGCCATACCAGACTCATAGTCCTTTGATAAATTAATAGCATCATGTTACCCTAGTCCTGGATATATTCTTATGATTGTAAAGTACTTCATAAATTAGAATACTACTCCTTTGTACCTATCACTTACTTTTAAACATTCAACAGGTTTTGGTAGGATTTGGAATAGACATATCAGAGCATATTCTTGCAAATAAAACCATTTCTCTGAAGTACTCTCCATAGAGATACTGTCTTTAGACTCAGTTCTTAGATGCCCTCATTAAACTATAGTCATAGGATACTTCCTTGATCTGCTTTTTTCTCTTCCTTGGTCAAATTGCTCATAAGGCACTATCTCGAGCCAATAGCTAGGTCAGAGAGAGGCTGATATCACATCAAAATGGGATAAGATATGGTACTCGTTGTTACTGCGGAATGAAGGCAGGGATGTTGATGTAGAGGGAGAGTTGCAGTGTCTAGATGAATATATGTAGTATAGAGGAACTCGAGTAGTACGGGGGTTTGTGATTATCTGATAACTGAAAGGTTTGTGATGTGAATTCACGCAATGGCTCTGTAGAAGAGAATCTTGACAGTCTGCTTCCATAAAGATTATAGCCAAGAAAACCCAGTTGAGCACTTCTCCTTGATCACGTGGGTGGATGTGAGAGTGGACTCAGCTCAACAGCAGCAAATAGCAGCAGCATGTAGTGTATAGATTCCTATACAGGAGCCGATTGACAATGATAGGCCATTTATAAACAATAACTTGAGAATAACTGACTCAACATAATGAGCATAAATTATGAGTCAGTTAGTTTATGGAAAACACAGGTATCCACAGGTGCATTTGTACATTAACATGTGCTCACACCTATTTTTCAAGGTGACTGAATTATCTATGTTCAGCTAACAGAGTCTAACATAGAGAAGAGTCTTTACTCCCATTTCAAACCCCCCTCCTCCAATTTACTCAACTCTAAAAGTTCTGTGTGATCTTAAGCTGAAGTTATTGTAGAATCTTTTGTTTCAAAGCAGTCAAATCATCAAAGAGCATTAGAAATGATGTTGAGGTCCACAGAAATGATACATTGCAAATTTAGGCACAGAGAGACAGAAAAAGACACTCAGAGTTGACACTTGGAAATCAGAAGCAGCTACACTAGGGTCAGAGTCATTGTGTGACTAGGAGCTGGTCATTTTGTCATCATTTAAAGAACCAGGTTTATTCTGTGTCTTTAGGCATTTGACACTTTATTGGGCACCATCTCGAACCTTCTAGGAATAGACGTCAAGAAAGACTGTGGTGTAATCAATTCTATTTGTGCAATCACTACAAAGTACAGTACTGCTTTGTAAATTGCACAATAATTCTTTATGTATTGTACTGCATTGTTCCATGTGGGCCAGGCTCTTAAAGAAACCACTGCTATGAAGCAACCTGCAGCTACATTACTCTTTGAATCTATTAGCGTAGTTGATTTTTGTTGTCTTTTTCTTTGTGTCTTTTTAAAAAATCATTATTAAAGTTTATGGTTTTTGTAGCAGTGACATTATGGGATTACTCTGTTCTTTTAATTTCTTATGGGAAAACTTTGAGTATTATCTGGTGGATTAAGTTTCAGTTTGAGACCCAATCCTATGCCTTATCAACCAATGAAAAGCCACTGTTTTGAATATCTGATATTTGGAAAGTTCCATCCATGACCATGTCTGTATCTTCCTGGCAGGGACTTCTTGAATAGTAAGCTGAGATGCCTCTTACACTATTGCCACACAGAAAATCATAAGCTTACACTTGAATGTTGTTGTTTTGTTATTGTTGTTTCTGTTTCGTTTTGTTTGTTTTTGAAATGAATAGCTGATGAAATGGAACATTATGACAGTTTTGTGTTGTTACAATTGTATTTGACATCGTTTTTGGAGGACTGTTATATACCGTTTTTGAAGATTAGTGTTTGGGAAAGTGATGTAATTTATGGGACAGGCGAAATCGCTTTCCCCAGTGGGTAGAGCAATGTGAGTGAAGCACAGAATGAGTGAGTGACTGAAAAAGAGCATCTTTCTCCAATGAGAGTGTGTGTGAGGGGGTGTGAGGATCACAACTTCAGAGCTACTCAAACTTGAGTGGGAACCAGATCGCCTTGAGAGTTTGGGAAAACAGATTGCTGAAGCCTACTCCCAGAGTTTCAGATCCAAGAAGACTGGGGTGGGGGTTGAGAGTAAGCAGGGCTCACAAGTTTCTCAGGTGACGCTGATGTAGCAGATCCAAGACCACTGCTCTTGTATAATAGGATGGATGGAGTCTTAGCTGAGAAGTGTTTTCAGAGTGGAATATTAGTAACAAGGCGTAGTAGGTTATGTGTTGAGCTGCTAATCACAAGGTCAGCAGTTGGAATCCACCAGCTGCTCTGTGGAAGAAAGATGAGGCTTTCTGTTCCTGTAAAGATTTACAGCCTCGGAAACCCGATACAAGGTCTTTAAGAGTTGGAACCAACTTGAAGGCAGACTGCAACAGCAGTTAGAAATGCTGCAGAAACGGCAAGTCATTGATGAACTGCTTCTGTTGATGAACTGATGAGATTAAGGAAGTGATATGGTTTAGAATTTAAGATATTTCTAAATATGGTTTATTTGATATTTTTATTACAGATAACTCATAAAAACGTCTTTTAAAAATTATTAAAAACTTAAGGAGCCCCGGTAGCGTAGTGGTTACAAATTGGGCTGCGAACCGCAAGGTCAGCAGTTCGAAACTACCAGCTGTTCTAAGGGAGAAAGTTGAGGCTTTCTGCTCCCGTAAAGATTTACAGCCTCGGAAACCCTGTACAGGGTCACTATGTACAACAACAACCACGAGTCTTTTTAATGTTTTATTGTGAATTATGTGATACTTTACATGGGAGAACATTTGTTTTACATTCATCCTATCGTATATCGTTTCATTGCCATGATTACAGTCCCCTCTATGCATCATCAAACAACAAAGGCTATACCCTTCAAGCATGGCACCCACCCCCCACCCCCACCCCCCAGTCGTCAGCACACAGCTCTTCTCCCTCTCTGGGTCTAAAGTCACCATATGCTCCATCTCTCCACATCAGCATCTCTGCCTCCATCTCTGGCATCACTGCTTCTCTGGGTAAGGTCCCGCACTCCGTTCTTCTTCCTTGATGGTCCCAGGGACCTCCACTCCTAGACTACAAAGTTAATCACTCCCCTCCTTGCTACAAAACATGTACCTATACATTTCCAATCCTCACAATCAGTCCTGATAACAATTATTCACTATTGTATCACAAGAGACCTATCTGCATTTCCTTTCTTCAGCCCCACCTAGACAGACTACTCAGTGGAGATTCTACCTTCCTCTACGCCCTCTGGATCTAGGTTCCCTCTTGAAAGCTTGTAAGCCAGTCACTTCTTGCCTTTGTAGCCCCCCCACCCCCAATTTTGGGTAGCCAATGTCCAAGTTGCCCATCCCTGTCTACTCTGTGTATGGAGGGGGTGGAAACGATCCTTGCTGTAAGGATTTGTTCCCTCTTTTGAGCTACTGCAACCATAGGTGTAAGTCAGTTTCATCAAATTGTATCAGATTTCTCTCTTTTCTTCTTTCTTCTTTTAGTTGAGCTGTGATCATCCTGTCATTGTAGCCAGGTGAAGTGGGTATTATCTGCAAGTGTGGATGTTCTCGTGCATATGCCCTCTCTTCTTATCAGCTGGACACTTCACTCTCCACTCTAGTCCTCTGTGGCTATGTCACTGACTCTGGGCCGAAGAGTCCCCAGGTCTTGCCACACTGCTGTCCAACCAGGTTTCCACTCAGGTTCACAGGAGTGTATTGAACATTGTAGGGCTTAGCTTTGCAGCTTCATTGCTGTTTTTCCCTCACTTCCCCTTATCAGTGACGAATGTGGTCACCAATCAGAGCATGTATTCCCATTGAGTCTTGGTCTTGGAAGGGGGTTTGCTCTGAGGGGACCCGACCACTTGCCTTGATGTCTCCTGGGCAAGCAACTTGCTTGTTCTTGTAGTAATTAGTTGGTCTGCTTATATTGTTTTGTCTTTTTCCTGTCGGTTTTTCTTTCAAGAAGTATCTTCTGTTCTTCTAGCCGCTCCAGGCTGGTCTGCCCACCTCTGAAGATTCTGGATGCTGTTCAGGATTCCACCTATAGTCTTATGTAATGCATAGGCTCCGCAGGAAGCCTCTTTCACTGGGCATGTAAACAACAACAACTCTTGGTTGGTGAAATATGTTGGTTAAATTTCACATTCTTACCCCCATTTAGCAGACACACATACAACTGTTGGCAAAATATACTGCTGTGGCTAATGTTTGCACGAGAAAGGTGAGGCTTTCTGCTCCTGCAGATTCTTTTAAAATGCCTTGAAAACCCTATACAGGATCACTGTGAGTCAAAACAACTTTAAGTCACTTAACAACAACAGCATGGCAAATGATTGATAGGAATTTAGCATTTACCAAACAGTATTCACACAAAATACTTCATCTTATTAAATCTGGTATACGAATGATGGTTTTTTAAATTATTATTTTATGGATGGAAGAGAATAAAGTAGAAAGAAGTTAAGTACCTTGCTTAAAGTTAACTACTACAACTAGTAATTATCAAAGCAAGGCATAGAACACACGTTGTTGTTAAGTGCCGTTGAGTCGATTATTACTCATACCGACTCTGTATAGAATTTCCAATGCTATAATTTTTTTTTTTTTAAGTTTTAATTGTGAATTGAGTGATAGTTTACATGGGTGGGGGAATATCAGTTTGTTTCACTGCAATGATTACAATCCCCAGCATGCTTTATAATTCAACAATATTTGCGTTTGTTTCTTTTTCTTTTTTTTTAATGTGCACCAAAACACTGAGGAATATACAATCATTCAAACAGCTAACACACTCTGTCCCCTGGCCGCCAGCACATATCCCCTCTCTGAGATTAGAATCTTCAGCTACTCTGTCTCTCCATGTCATCATCTCTATCTCCATCTCTGGTGATGCTGCTTCACTGGGTTACGTCCCACACTCCTTTCCCATTCTTCTTCCTTACTGGTCCCAGGGTCCTCTGCTCCAGGACTGTTAAGATCGACCACTCACCCCTTTTTGCTACAAAACTTCTACCTTTACAATTGCAGTTAGCTATTATAACAATTAATCACTATTGAATCATGAGATCCTAAGGCTATAAATATTTGTGGGAGCAGAAAACCTCATCATTCTCCTTTGGAGAAGCTGGTTGGCTTGAACTGCCAACCTTATGTTTTGCAGCCCAGTGCTTATATTCTAGAGCTATCATTGTTGTTTAGTGCCATCCAGTTGGTTCCGACTCATACCAGCCATGTATAGGGTTTCTAAGAAGCAGTAAGTGGGATTGAACCTCTGAACTTGTGATTAGCAGTATAGTGCTTATCCTACAGCACCATATTTGTTGTTGTTGTTAGGTGCCATCGAGTCAGTACCAACTCATAGTGACCTTATGCACAACAGAACGAAACACTGTCCAATCCTGGGCCAACCTCACAAT
>NW_006408583.1:5801847-5807515 GCF_000296735.1 Chrysochloris asiatica
TGTATCATCTGCATATTGCAGGTTGTTAATGAGTCTTCCTCCAATCCTGATGCAATATTTTTCTTCATATAACCCAGCTTCTTGGATTATTTGCTCAGCATACAGGTTGAACAAGCATCCATATCCATATTGGGAATCCGTTAACTGAATCTAAATCTGGCTTCCCTAGATTGAGCTAGTAATGTACTATGTGTATGTGTGTATTTTGGTTTTTGTTTGGTTTCTTGTAGGTGAAAGGTTCATAGAGAAAAGAAAACACAGGTGGGATGCCGGATCTCAGTTCTCTCAGATTTTCAGATGATTTCAAATCCCAGAAACCTCTCTCTTCTCCCAACTCCTCTTGGATTCCTATCATTGTTTTCAAGACTTTTCCCTTTTACTATACAAGTTAAGAATTTTTGTTTTTGTGGAAAAAATGAGAAGATGCAAATAAGTAAAAAGAAGACAGTGTTTTTTCATGCATTTCCCTAGTATCTAGCACAGAGTGTGGGGCATAGAAACCATTAATAAATACCTATTGATTGAATGCCAGGTATTAACTCCCTGACCTCTGGGTAAATTGCTTAAATTGTCATATTCCATCTGTAAAAAAGGTTTGCTGGCAGGGCTTTTGTGCTATTTATTTCCCTATGCTATGAATTTATGTGACGTTAGGGATCTTTCAGGGACTTGGAGAAAGGTGCTAAATAAATCATACCTTTTTTATTATCTCTAAGGAAGACATTTTTTGAAATTTTCTGCCTTTGAGTATCTTACTGCTCTTTATAATATGTAGGACAGAAAATGACTTATTTGCAATGCATATGTCTTTACTTGGAGGGGTAAGTATGTATGAGAGCAAATTCACTTATTTATAAATAAATCATCATTATAAAATATTTAACCTAAGCTACCCTTCAGATCTGGAAAGGATCTCACCTTCCCGGCCCAATTTTCAGCCAAGAAGTAGCTAGTTATATAGGAGAACAGTACTAGTAAGTTATGCTCACCAAGGAGTAGTAAGCTATTCGATATCAAAAGGGCAGCATTGACTAAGGACAACGTTGCAAAGGGATGGGACAGAAGATGGAATGGAAATAGGAAACACAGGGAAGAAGCCGGACAACTGTTGTTACCTGGAGGAGACTGCAATCATTGAGATGAAACAAAGTGCGTGATTTGTTGAATGTGAAACTGATGCTCTTGTTTGTTTACCTTCACTCAATTCACAATAAAACTTTAAAAATAATATATATTTGAGGTTTCTTTCTGCAATATTTTATGCTCTCTTGATTAGTTTCCACCCTCTCTAACTCCAAATTACAGTAGTTTGAATTCAGAGTTGATTTTACCAGCATTGCTTCACAAAAGCAGAAAAAGATGGGTAAGGAATTGGTACAATAGGAAAACTGAACTTGAAATTTCGGTCAGGTTTCTGGTTAATTTTGTTTCCTCCATGACTGTGGTCTAGGCAAATATTGTATATTAAGTCTCATGGCTTACTTAGTTCTTATGTGATTTCAGCTTCATTGTCCCAAAATGTAACTATTTGTGGTGATAAATTAAATCAGATAGTTGGTCTTTGAGCATAAAATATTATAGTACACAGGGAAACATTTTTTAAAAACATGACTTTATAAAATCATGCTGTTCCACAAGAAATGTAAATAAACCAGACATTTCTCGAGATGAGATTAAAATGCCTACAAAGTATTTGCTAGCATGTTTGCAGATTTTCTTTTTCCTATTCTTTTAGCATTTTTAGACTTCTCACATTTTCTTATGCTGATTTTGTGTTTTCATTTTATAGATTTTATGTATACATAGACAGAACTTTTATGTTCATCTCTTTATTTAAATCCCATGTTAGAATGGGTTGGGATTGGTAGCCTGCCATTCAAGTCAACAGATCAAACGCCAGTCCAGTAATATAAATTGCTGATGGCATCTTTTTCTTATTATGTAAATAAATTGGACTATAACAAAGCCCAGTTAATACCACTATTATTCAAATTTATGCACCAACCACTAAAGCCAGTGAAGTTGAAACAGAAGAATTCTACCAACTTTGTCAATCTGAAATCGATCAAACATACAATCAAGATGTATTGCTCATTACTGGTGATTGGAATGCAAAAGTAAGAAGCAAAGAGGAGGGACCAGTAGTTGGAAAATTTGGACTTGGTGATAGAAATGATGCTGGAGAACGAATGATAGATTTCTGCAAGACAAATGATTTGTTTATTTCAAATACCTTCTTTAGGCAGCATAACAGACGACTATACACACGAACCTTGCTAGATGGAACACATAGAAATCAAATTGACTACATCTGTGGAAAGAGAAGATGGAAAAGCTCCATATCATCAGTGAAGACAAGACCAAGGGCAGACTGTGGAACCAGACCATCAGTTACTCATTTGCAAATTCAAACTGAAGCTGAAGAAAATGAAAACAAGCCTACGAGAGCCAAAATATGACCTTGAATGTATCCCTCCTGAATTTAGAGATCATCTGAAGAACAGATTTGATGCATTGGACACTAAAGACCGAAGACCAGAAGAGTTATGGGATGACATCAAGAACATCATATGTGAAGAGAGCAAAAAGTAATTAAGAAGACAAGAAAGGAGGAAAAGATCAAGATGGATGTCAGAAGAGACTCTGAAACTTGCTCTCCAACGTAGAGAAGCTAAAGCAAATGGAAGAACTGAAGAGGTCCAAGTGCTGAACAGAAAATTTCAAAGATCAGCTCGAGAAGATAAAGCCAAATACTATAATAAAATATGCAAAGATTTAGAGTTGAATAACCAAAAGGGAAGAACACGGTCAGTATTTCTAAAGCTGGGGGAACTGAAGAAAAAATTCAAGCCTCGACTTTCGTTATTGAAAGAGTCTCTGGGCAAATTATTGAATGATGCAGAATGCATCAAGAAAAGATGGAAGGAATACACAGAGTCATTGTACCAAAAGGAAATGGTTAATGTTCAACCATTTCAAGAGATACCATATGAACAAGAGCCAATGATACTCAGGGAGCAAGTCCAAAGTGCATTGAAAGAAGTGGCAAAGAACAAGGCACCAGGAATTGATGGAATAAAAATTGGAATCTTTCAAGAAAGTGAGGCGGCACAAGAGGCACTCATGCATCTCTGCCAAGAAATTTGAAAGACAACTATCTGGCCGACTGATTGGAAGAGATCAATATTTGTGCCTATTCCAAAGAGAGGTGACCCAACAGAATGCGGAAATCATCGGACAATCTCTTTGATGTCTCAAGCGAGCAAAGTTTTGCTAAAAGTAATACAGAAACGGCTACAATCATACATTGACAGAGAACTTCCAGAGGTTCAAGCTGGATTCAGAAGAGGCCGTGGAATGAGAGATATCATTGCTGATGTCCAATGGATCGTGGCTGAAAGCAGAGAATACCTATGCTTTATTGACTACATGAAGGCTTTTGATTGTGTGGATCATGACAAACTCTGGACAACATTGCGAAGTATGAGTATTCCAGAACACTTAATTGTACTTCTGAGAAATCTTTACCTGAATCAAGAGACAGTTGTTTGAACACAGCATGGGAACAGTGAATGTTTTAAAATTGGGAAAGGTGTGCGACAGGGTTGTGTTCTTTCACCATACTTGTTCAATTTCTATGCTGAGCAAATAATACAAGAAGCTGGGTTCTATGAAGAAAAACGTGGCATCAGGATTGGTGGAAGACTCATTAACAACCTGCGATATGCTGATGATACAACCTTGCTTGCTGAAAGTGAAGAGGACTTGAAACATATACTTATGAAGATCACAGAGCACAGCCTTCGATATGGATTACATCTCAATGTTAAGAAAACAAAAATCCTTACCACTGGACCAATAAACAGCATTCTTATCAATGGAGAAGAGATTGAAGTTGTCAAGGACTTCATTCTTCTTGGATCAATTGTCAACACTTGCGGAAGTAGCAGTCAAGAGATCAGACGACAAGAGATCAGACGACATATTGCATTGGGCAAATCTGCTGCACAGGAACTTTTTAAAAAGTATTGAATAGAAGAGATGTCAGCTTGAGGTCTAAGGTGCGCTTGACCCAAGCCATGGTATTTTCAATAACCTCATATGGATGCGAAAGCTGGACACTGAATAAGGAAGATCATAGAAGAATTGATGCCTTTGAATTGTGGTGTTGGAGGAGAATACTAAAAGTGCCATGGACTGCCAAAAGAACCAATAGATCTGTTTTGGAAGAAGTGCAGCCAGAATGCTCCTTGGAGGCCAAGATGGCTAAGCTTCGTCTCTCCTACTTTGGACACATTGTCTGGAGAGAACAGTCGCTGGAGAAGGATGTCATGCTGGGGAAGGTGGAGGGTCAGAGAAAAAGAGGAAGACCCCCAACAAGATAGATCAGCCAGGTGGCATCATTGATGGCGTCAAGTGTGGGGCTGGTAGTGAGGTTGGCCCAGGATCGGACATTGTTTCGTTCTGCTTTGCATGGGGTTGCTATGAGTCGGTTCCGACTCGATGGCATCTGACAACAACAACAACAACAACAACAATAACAAATCTATGAGATTGAACTGGAAAGCTCTTAGCAAAATTCCTATTTCTGTTAATATTTGACACTTAATACAAATATTTGTAAAATATTTTGTAGTAGGATTTTAGTGTGTACTTTTATACTTGCAGTCTTATAGTCTCATAATATGAGTGGGCTCTGTAAAGGTGGTTTTGTGACTTAGCTCACCTTCATTCAGTTTTGTAATTTATCTTTTGGAAGTGACTCACTTTAAGAAGAGGGATTTTTCTTCTGATTTACACTGAATGAGTGAACATTAGGTAGCTCTTCAAGCTAGGCTCTTAATTATTCTCTTGTTTGACCTTTGCCTGTAACATTTGGTTTGAGTTGTGTTCTTCTCTTTAACTTTAAGATCCAACCACTGGCAGGAGTCTTATTTAATCTTTCTATTGAGCTGTTTCATCTTCTTGAATAGGGCATAAACCTATTCATCAACCTATCATTTATAAGGACATGCTGTTCTGGAAAGCTATTAAGATTGACTGCATTGTAGAATGGTGCATTCTGTTTAAAAAGCCGTGTTATATGTTTCAATGTGATTAAGAACAAGGATGTCACAAAGGGCAATATATAGTAAAATCATAACACTCTGGCTTTTTACATAATGTACTCCGCCTAATGTGCAAACCATTGATTTAATTTTTTTCTTTTAGCTTTTAAAAAGCATGGTTTTTCTCATAAATGCTGCCAGTGTTCTGTTATTTCATTCCTTAATGCTTGAGTTGATAGACCACTATAACTAAATTATATGAAGTTCCTGAGGAATCAGATTTCTAGTTTGAGTTATACATGTAAAACAGGTCTTAGTCAACAAATTTAATTTGCCTTCATAGTAAGAATGGAAAGAAGCAAATGAGAATCTAATTCACAGTATGTAAGAATCTAATTGACAGTATGCAAGAATCTAATTCACATAATGTAAGAATCTAATTCACAGTATGTATATGTTTGGTGCTACAGTATAAGGACTACAAGGTCGGTTTGAAGTACAAGTTGGTGGTTCAAGACTCACCAACTACTACTCGGAAACCCTACATAAGGGACACTATGAGCCGGATCAGACTCCATGGCACTTAACATATGTGTGTGTGTGTGTGTGTGTGTGTGTAT
>NW_006408583.1:5807643-5822298 GCF_000296735.1 Chrysochloris asiatica
TTGGCATTGGATTGTTAACTTCAAGTTTGGTAGTTCAAACCCACTAGGTACTCCTTGGAAATCCTGTACAGGATTGCTATGAGTCAGAACTGACTTGAGAACATTGAGACCACACCATATCACATCACACATAATGTGTGTGGGTTTTTTTGTTTTGGTGTGTATATGTGTGTGTGTGTGTGTGTGTTATAGGATAAGCATTGTCCTGCTAACGACAGGATCAGCAGTTCAAACTCATCAGCTGTTCCTTGGAAACCCTATGCAGGGTTGCTTTGAGTAGGAACCAACTTGATGGCATGGGGAAACCTCTGTTAAAGAAATTCAGTATTTGTTTATTTCATGGTCTAATAAATATAGAATATCTAAGAAAAAACAATTCAGCAAAATGTATTTTAAAAAATGTAAGCATGATCGTGACTGACTGTTTTTACTGTGTGTGTGGTCATCTTTCCACAATTTTCTTATTTATGTTTTGGCAGATTTGTTTATGTTAGAGTTTTGGGCTTAAAGGAAAATTTTAAACACAATACATCTGCCTTTAAGTTGGAATAGTAGTAGCACTTATTACTTCTCTTTGGTTAGATTTGGTGGTAGTGGAGTGCCGTCGAGTTAATTCCGAATCAAAACAACTCTGCATAGGGTTTCTGAGGCTGTAAATCTTTATGGGAGCAGAAAGCCGCATCTTTCTCCTGTGGAATGGCTGGTAGTTTCAAAATGCTGATTTGAGATTGGCAGCCCGACTTGTAACCACTACGCTACCAGAGCTCCTTTACGTCTCTTTAGAAGAATCACATTTTAGATCTAAGAGCAGCCTCTGCAATGGAAGCTTCCTCCTCAGATCACTGAGGAGGGTAGAGGGCACTGGCATTGGGAAAAGAACAAGAATAAAAGAAACAGAGGGTTTAAGATGCTTGCTGCTGTTACGTACCATCCAGCCGATTTCCAGCTCATCGAGAGCTCATGTGACAGTAGAAATTTTTGGGAGCGGGCTACCAGGTCTGTCTTCTGTGGAGCAGCTGGGTGGGCTCAAGCTCCCAACCTTACCTAAAGGTGGCACACTAATGCAGGAACAGCAGTCCTGGTATGGCGCTGTGGGTTAATGCGCCAGACTGCAACGCTGTTTGAACTGCAAGGTCAGTGGTTCAAGCTCACCAGCTGCTCCTCAGAAACCCTATACGGGGCGGCACTTCACAACAACAACAATGTAGGAACACATGCTGCTGAGTGACAGAGTGATCCCCACCTTGGTTCTACTTGTTGTTGTTGTTGCTAAGTGCCACTAAGTCGGTTACAATTCATAGTGACCCTGTATAGGGTTTCCAAGGAGTGACTTGGAACTTGTGACTCAACCGAACGTTTCTTTTGTTAAAAATAATTATTTTATAAAACAAACCCCAATTATATGAGATCACTATTGTAAAGGAGTCCTGGTGTGGCACTATTGACTAAGCAGTGGACTTCTAACTGCAAGGTTGGTACTTCAAACCAACCAGTCATTCCTTAGAAATCCTATACAAAGTTGCCATGAGTCTGAAACTCTATGGCACTTAACAACTATTCTAAAAAGTCAAGAAAAGGTTTTCATCCTTCAAAAACAAACAATAATTATACACATTGTTACCTTGGACAATATACACTATCAGATGTTACTGGAGGAAGTCCACTGGGCAGGGAAGCCTGCAGTTTAATAATGAGCCTCTTACATAGAATGCGACAAATCACATTGGGAACAGCTTTGAGAATGATATTAAATATTGTTCCTTATTTATGTCTTCCATATTATCCCTTTTGGCTAAAATGTTGCCTATTTCCTTTTGTTATAACTAGTTTGGAAACTCATGTCAATGATTCTTATTATAAGTATCCAAATAAATAAACAGCTTCCTCTAATTTGTCCTTCTTCAAGTTAGAACTGTAAGTTTGTTTATATTGTTAACTCCTTTTCTGGAATGCCATTGTGTATATAGTTTCTATTGTATGCTTCTAATTAAGAAGTCAGAGTGATTTTCAGACGTTGTTCACTGTTATTTATGAAAATACTGTATTTAAAAATGATTGAGGTATGAGGTAGTACACAGTTTCTTATAAAACCAGTTTTCTGTACAATATATAACAGATCATTTCCTTTGGAGGGTTGAAAAAAATCTTAGACCTCCAAGTATAAGATAGGCTCACTAACAGCTGTTTCCTATAATAGGAACAATTTGCATGCAGAATAGAGAATTATACTGTTATAAAGCCAGTTTGTGCCTTACATAATTGGTTGCTGTGGCATCCATCTTCATTCCTCTTCAGCTCCTCTCTACCCTGGCCCAACACAGATAAGTCTACCCATTCAGACACCCTACCCACAACTGTTCACTTAGATAATATGTTTCTCATCTTATACTCCAGTTTTCCCCGAACCTCCAGAAATATGAACTTTGCATGCTTCAAAACCCCAAACCCCAATACTCATGGGAAATGTCCTGAGAAACTCCTGAACCTCATTAAAGGCATGGTCCTGGGTTACTCCATGGCTTGTACTCCACACTCTGGTTGAGCTTACCCCTCTGCATGTCCTTCCCATTGACTCTTGTTGGTACCTATCATAGATTGAATTGTGTTCCCCCAAATATGCGATATGCAGATGATACAACCTTGCTTGCTGAAAGTGAAGAGGACTTGAAACATTTACTGATGAAGATCAAGGAACACAGCCTTCGGTATGGATTGCATCTCAATGTCAAAAAAAAACAAAAATCATCACCACTGGACTAATAAACAACATTCTTATCAATGGAGAAAAGATTGAAGTTGTCAAGGACTTAATTCTTTTTGGATCGACTATCAACATTCATGGAAGCAGCAGTCAAGAGATCAGACGACGTATTGCATTAGGCAAATCTGTTGCACAGGAACTTTTTAAAGCGTTGAAGAGCAAAGATGTCAGCTTGAGGAGTAAGGTGCGCTTGACCCAAGCCATGGTATTTTCAATAACTTGGTATGGATGCGAAAGCTGGACAGTGAATAAGGAAGATCGTACAAGAATTGATGCCTTTGAATTGTGGTGTTGGAGGAGAATACTAAAAGTGCCATGGACTGCCAAAAGAACCAATAAACCTGTTTTGGAAGAAGTGCAGCCAGAGTGCTCCTTGCAAGCCAGGATGGCTAAGCTTCGTCTCTCATACTTTGGACATGTTGTCAGGAAGGAACAGTCGCTGGAAAAGGATGTCATGCTGGGTAAGATGGAGGGTCAGAGAAAAAGAGGAAGATCCCCAATGAGATGGATCGGCCAGGTGACATCATTAATGGCATCGAGTGTAGAGGTGGTAGTGAGGTTGGCCCAGGATCGAACATTGTTTCGTTCTGCTGTGCATGGGGTCGCTATGAGTTGGTTCCGACTTGATGGCACCTGACAACAACAACCACAACAAATATGTGTCGACTTGGCGCGGCCATGATTTTCAGTTGTTTGGCAGTTATGTCATGATGTAATGTGGTAGCTGCATGATGATTCCCTGTGATGTTATCTCATGTGATAAACCAAAAAGAGAATTATGGGTAGGCTGCAGTATCATTTGGATTCCTGGTGTTGATGGCTAGCTATAAGGTTGGCGGTTTAAACCCACCAGCCGCTCCTTGGAAACACTATAGAGGGTTGCTATGTGTTGGAAATGACTGGACAGCAGTTCCCAACAGCAGCAAAGCAATACCATTAGTACATCCCAACCCTGATCTAATGTAAGGGAATTTGCCAGAGATATATCCTGCAACATCTTTTATCTTGAGAAAATGAAAGAAGAGATAAATGATTAGAAAGGAGGAACCTACTGCAACCAAGAAAGAAGCGCTAAGACTGGAGTACATCATTTGGACCCAGGGTTCTTGTGCTGAGGAACTGCTAGATCCAAGGAAAGATTGATAACAAGACATTTGGAGATCTCCCAAGAATACTGAGCCGAAAGGAGAAAAGGCCCTTTCCCCAGAGCTGGCAGAAAGAGAAAGCCTTCCTCTAAACCCAACACTCTGAATTTGGACTTTTATCTTCCTAAACCATGAGAGAATACATTTCTGTTTATTAAAGGCATCCACATGTGGTATTTCTATTACTAATAACTAAGGCAGTACCCATCTCTACTCTCAAACCCTTCTTATAAACCTTTGTGTGTTGCTCATGCACTTCATTGTCAGTTTCCTCTGTGTGTAACTCCATCTACATGCCTGTGTATGAACCTTTTGTTTAGTCTTGGTGACGTTTATGGATGCCATTAGCATAGTGAGCACAAGTTTGACCCTTAGAGCCATCAGGGTGTCCACCATAGTAAGGAAGTCTTCTCATGGGGAGAAGACTTGTGTGGCACATTGAGTTAAGTTTTAGACTGCTAACTACAAATTCTCCAGTTGCTCTGTAATTAACAAATAAGGTTATCTGCTCCCTTAAAGATTGACACTCCTCAGAAACCTGTGGAGCAGTTCTGCTCTGGCCTGTAAGGTTGCTAGGAGTCAACATTAACTCTGTGGCAATGGGTTTGTGTGGTTTGGTGGCTCCTGGAGGATGAAACTGTTCACAGACTGAGAATGAATAACTATAGGTCACTCACCAGTATAGACAGTTACCTCACAAAACGCACAATGTGAAACAAAGTAAGACCCCGAAATCCTTCAGAATCTTTGCAGGTTATAAATATGTATATTGACTAGAATTCTCATTTATTACACAAATTCACAACATATACAAAAGGGTATATATAGAAGCACCTATAACTTCTCTGGCATGTTCAGCAGCCCACAGAATAACTTAACTTCAAATGATTTGGGCACAGAGGAAAACTCTAGTAACCTGGACACAGAATCAGCTGTTCTGAACCAGAGCTTGCCCTCTGTGTAATACTGCCCTTCTGGTTGGGATGGGGCTCAGGGGTTCTCAAAGCATTTAGTGTCCTGTGCCCGACCCCACCCACAAGTGTTCAGGGTATTTGAATATTCATGACAGGTTGACAGGTGGTTAGTGGATGCAGGAATGAGTCATTTTTTAAAAAATAGAGAAACTTGTAAGGTCAGGTGAGATACCTGCTTTCCAATTTGCTTTTTGATGTCAGTTAGGGGGCATTTACCTAAGGTGGGCTAAAGGAAACTGTCAAGCAGTAAAATCCTGTCTTCAGTATACTTCTTAGTAACCACGTTTGTATTAGTGGAACTTCTCAGTAATTTTCTTGTACAACATCACCATAATCTCTAATCACAGTGCCTTGCATTTGTATTTTGCTCTGCTTGGTTTTTTAGCACCCTGTCTGCCTTGGTTACAGATGTATAGATGGCATTATCCTCCTGGTTAAAGGGGAAGGAAATGGAGGCTAGCTAGACAACCTGAGTATTCTGGGTCAGTTCTAGGGCTCTTGATCAGCTTTTACGTTTGTTTACATCCAGAAAGGTTACAGGTATTTGGGTGCTTTGTGATCTGATTTCTAACCTCACTCAGTCACTTATTGAAAACGTCATGTGTGCCAGATTCTGTGCTGTGTTTTTCATATCCTGCTAAGTGTCAGCAACTGCCCAAAAGAGAAATTTGAGGTTCAGAGAGGTGAAGTAACTTTCCAGAGATAGCCTGGCTGCTGTAAGGTGAAGTAGGGACTAGACCCAAGGACAAAAGATGCCAGACCCTGAGCCTTTGACACTTTTCACCTTTCTGAGGTAAACGTGGTTTCTGTCTTTGAGGAATAAAAGTCCATTCATAGATGTGTTGTTGTAGGTGCCATTTAGTTGGTTTGATTCATACCGTCTCTGTGCACAACAGAACGAAACCCTGCCTGGTCCTGCACCAGCCTCAAAATTGTAATGTTTGAACCCATTGCTGCTACCCCTTGGTTGGGGATCTTCGTCTTTTTCACGGACTGTCTACCTTACCAAGCACGATGCCCTTCTTCAGGGACTGGGCCCTCCTGATAACATGTCTGAATTGTGAGAGAGAGTGTCTTGCTTCTGAAGGAGCACTCTAGCTGTACTTCTTCCAAAACAGATTTGTTTGTTCTGGTAGGTAGCCCATGGAACTTTTAATATTCTTCTCCAACACTGTAATTCAAATGCTTGGATTCTTCTGTGGTCTTTATTCTTTATTCATTGTCTGTTTTCAGTGCATATGAATCTGACCGACATCTCTGCTCCATCACAAGCTCTCATCTTTGTTCTTTAACACTTTGAAGAGGTCTTTTGCAACAAATTTGCCCAGCACGATAAGGCATTTGATTTCTTGACTGTTGCTTCCATGAGTGTTGGTTGTGGATCCAAGCAAAATGAGTCTTCGATACCTTCAATCTTTTTATCATTTATCATGATGTTAAAGGAGCTTTGGTAGTGTAGTGGTTATGAATCAGTCTGCGAATCTCAAGGTCAGCAGTTCGAAACTACCAGCTGTTTCCGCGGGAGAAAGGTGAGGCTTTCTGCTCCAGTAAAGATTTGCAGTCTCGGAAACCCTATGCAGGGCCGCTATGAGTTGGAATCAACTCCACAGCACATAACCAACCACCACCACCACCGTCATCAACATCATGATGTTATTTGCTGGTCCACTTGTGAGAATTTTCACTTTGTTTAAATGGAAGTGCATTCCATGCTAAAGGCTATAGTCTTGAGTCATTATCAGTAAGTATTTTAAGTCCTCTTTGCTTCCAGCAAGCCAGGTTGTATCATCTGCATGTCACAGATTGTTAATAAGTCTTCCTCCAAACCTGATGCCACTGTTCTTTGTATAAGATTCCTGAATATATGATAATTAGGTAATCTTTTGAGTGTCAAGCCAGTACTCAGGTAGTTAATGATTTGAACGTGTAAAAGGAAAAGGTGGCAGTACCTTATGGTCTAAAAATGCTTTGTGCAGAGCTGGGATTTGAACTAGCAAAGGATAATAAGAGCAACTTAAAAATGTACTGTAATAATGGGGAGAAAGCACAGGTGGGAATTGCTGGCATGTTTGGTGGGAATTAATGTGTTTAAAGGAAGCACAGCCGGTTTGCTAGGCCACAAAGAGGAGGAGGCCTGGAAAGGTAGGCTAGAGTCCTGCTGAAGAGGACTGTTCCTTGTTATTCAGCTTGAACGTTATTTCTTTTTTGGGGGGGCTTAATTTGTATTTATTTGCTAATCTTTTTTTTTTTTAAGGTTTTTATTGTGGATTGAGTGAAAGTTTACAGGGCACAACATCAGTTTCACATTCAACCATTCATATAACTTGTTTTATTACATTGAGTATAATCCATCCCCTCCATATACCAGAGTTAACAGTGTTTCTCTGTATCCTCTTTAGCTTTTTTTTGGGGGTGGGGGTGGGGGTGGAAAAACTTTGCCTTTTTGGACTTTACTGTCTCAGCTTCTAGGGAAGGTTTTTACATTTATCTGTGGATATCAAGGGCTCATGTATGAGATTACTAGGAAGCATACTGAATAATCAGATGAGGGCCAGTTTCCTATGTCTGCTAGGTGACCAAAGTCTGATCCTCAGAGCCAAAATACATTTCTTCTCTAGAATGGTTTCAGTTGACCTGTAGTTGATTTTCAAGTCCTTGTTAGCACAGTGCTTAAAGCACTAGACTGCTAGCCCAAAGCTTGGCATATAAACCTACTAACCTCTTAGTGGGAGAAAGATGTGATAGTCTGCTTCTGTAAAGATTGTTGTGGTTGTTAAGTGCCATTGAGTCAGTTCTGACTCATAGAAACCCTGTTTAGGAGTTTCAGGTTGCAGCTGGTGAGTTTGAATTCCCGGCCTTGCAGTTAATAGTCCAGTGCCACACTAGCCTTGGAAATCCTTCAGGCCAGTTTTATAGGGTCTCTAGGAGTTAGGATCAAACAGTGAGTTTGTTTTGTTTTGTGGTTGATTTTATCTTAGTGGGATAAAATCATAAGTTGCTTTCTTAAGATCTCTCACATTTCCTAGGAAGAAAGAAAGGTAGTTTAATAAATTTTCTGCTTTCTAACTTCATAAATAATTCTTATGGTTTCTTATGCTCTTTTGATACACTTAGGTTTTAAGTTTTTGTACATAGACTAATAATTTAGTAAGCATTCTCTTTAGGCCAGGAAGATAGGCTTAATGCATATCAGTAGTATTGGGAGATTCTGGGGAGTCCTTGTGAGTGCTCTGGACTAAAGCACTGAACTGCAAGGCCAGTTTGACCACAAGGTTGGTAGTTCAAACCACAAGGTCGGCAGATCAAATTCACCAGCCGCTCCTTGGAAACCCTATACAGGGTTGCTGTGAGTTGGAATTGACTCAACAACACTTAACAACAACAGCAACAACAACAAGGAAGGAGGATACTCCTGGTAAACTTGGACATAGAAATTGGAGCTTCCCACAAATGTGAGGGAGTTAGAGGTCGAGTGATTGACTCTAATGATCAAACATAGATAGCACTTTGATCAGGAAACTAAAAGTTGTTTTTAAGCTTTGGGTTGTAAGGGGCTCTCTTCAGTTTTCCGTAAAATTAAGCCTTAAGACAGGGTGATAGCAATGAGAAGTCAGACTGTTGGTGATTATGGTTAACGCTGTAGAACTACCCCTTCACCCCACTAAGAGTTGAATAAATGACTTAAATAGTTTCTTTAGAAAATAGTTGTTGCAATTTCTGGAGAGAAGTAAATGACAGATCAAGGACTTAGCAGCAGCGATTGCAAGGGACAATGAAAGTTGAGGATCTAGATTGTAAAAGGAGATTATAGTTCTTTCTTTAAATAAAAGGAATGTATTTTTGCCTATGATTCCTGTCTTACTTATGTTCTTTTTTTTTTTTTTTTAATGTTGCAGTGTGCAAAGATCCACCTTACAAAGTAGAAGAATCTGGGTATGCTGGTTTCATTTTGCCAATTGAGGTTTATTTTAAAAACAAGGTACGTAATCTTCACCCATTAATCTTTCAGTAGAAGAGCCTCCCCTAACCAAATTTTTCAATTATTTGATTCATAAACACTTCTATCATTACATGATTTTAAAATAAAAGTTAAATTTGTCTTTGAGGAATTTTGGCTCTCATTACCCTTAATTATAGAGGAAGTGGCTAGAAAAAGATCAGTTCAGTTCTATGGGGCGAGAGTACATGAGATTCACTAAATGTTCCTTTTAAGAGAAGAGTGATTACCATTTTCAAAAAGAAGATTAATATGTTTGTAAAATGAAAAGATAAATTATGGCTTCACGGTGAAATGCCCTTTACTTATTTTCATATTTCCAGAATTTTTGAGGCTTGCAAAGAGTAATCTCTCATTTCATCTTTTGCTAACACACACATAATTATTTTAAATTGAGATATTATGGATTCTATGGAATTTTAATAGTTTTTAACAGTACTAATTTGGTGGAACACATAGACGATGTGATACTGTTAAAATATTGTTCAACCTTAGCTGTAAAATTGGGGATTGGATAATGAGAGAGCCTGCCTCATAGGCCATTGTGAGGACAAGTTCAATTAAATCTCTGGAGAATATTTACAACAGTGCCTCATACAAGCGCTTAAAAACTTGAGCTGTTTATTTTAAATCTATCCTTTTCCTTCTCTTTTCACAAAATTATCATATATTCTACAACCTTCCTAAAGTGAAATAATTCACTTTTAATTAAGCTGTAATAAAACCATTCTGTAAAGTAGGAATTAATGAATGACGGAAATAGATTTTACTTTCCATACTTTTCTTGTGGGTTTTTCCCCTGAGTCTGTGTTCTCTTGTATATATCCCCCTTATGGTACAAACTTGCTGTCCCCATGAGTTGAGGTGTTCTTAGATTTGTATTTTGAGGACTCATTTGACAGTAATTCCTTTGTGTAGTAAAACATTGAGTACTTGCATTACCTTTGGTGCTCTGCTGAATCCTTTACATATGTTTATTTCATTTAGTAAATGTATAAGAACTTTTGAGAGGTAATTGCACTTGTCCTTTTTAAAGTAATAAAAGTTTGAGTAGCTTTCTAAGAGTTGAAAAGCGTTAACACTAGATTCTTGATGTATGCCTTTCTGACTATTGGTAACCCAGGCGTGCCCCGGCTTACAAAGTGCTTATAGTTCCAAGGCAACCCAAAAAAAGCATATTAAAATTTTGAGGTACATATAATGATTCATAATAACAAATGGGCACTACTTGGTGACTCACATCAAAACATTAGTATGGTTACTGCATTATTATGCCAAAGATGGTATAGTGTATCTGTGAAAGTTTCGTATTTTTTATGTATTGGAAAGTGCACTATATACTATTACGACGAAAAATATTTGACTAACTGAAGTTAGATACTAACTGTGGAACTATTCCTACTTTAGTACAAATAAAGGTGGGTTTATTATGAAGCTGTGTAATTCTGGGACTGCCTGCACCCTAACTTTGATGCCTTAAGAGCAGTGAGTCAGGTTAAAATAGTGAATGCCTTCTTCAGGTGTAATGCCATGCAATTGTCCACATGTTTTTTCATCAAAACTGCATTTATTGTGATACCATCACTTTTTTTTCTCAACTTGGATTTTCCTTATAAAACTAGTTTATGATATTTTCTTAGTTTTAAATGAGATATACCATAAGATTAACTTTTATAAAGTGTACAAATCAGTGTTTTTAAAAATTCTATCCACAGAATCGTTCTACCTATTTCTAGAATATTATCATCACCCTGAAAAAGAAACACTGTACCTATTAGCAGTCACTTGTCACTTCCCCGCCTCAGTCCCTACCAACCATTATCTACTTCCTGTTTGTAAAGACTTATTCTGACCATTTCAACTAGATTAAAATAATAGAATATATGGCATTTTGTGTCTGATTTATTTGTTTATATGATGTTTTCAAGGTTCATCCATGTTGTATAATTTTTCAATACCTCATTCTTTTTTTTTAGTCAGTGAGTAATATTCAGTTACGAGTACTGGACTGCTAACCACAAAGTTGGTGATTGTAACCAACCAGCCACTCTTTGAAAACCCTATACAGGGTCACTATGAGTCGGAACCGACTGATGGCACTCACAATAACAATGATATGGATATATAGTATGTTTAGTTATGATGCAGTGTTGTCCCTAGTTTGTTATGGTCAACTCTGTGAATCATAACAAATTATGGATAACATTGCGAAGAATGAGAATTCTAGAGCACTTAATTGTATTCATGCAGAACTTGTACTTAGACTGAGAAACAGTCATTCAAACATAACAAAGGGATATTGTGTAGTTTAAAATCAGAAAAGATGTGTGTCAGCATAGTATCCTGTCACCAGCCTTACGCATCCTGTATGCTGAGCAAGTAATCTAAGAAACTGGACTATATGAGAAGAACCAGCATCAGGATTGGAGGAAGATTCATTAACACAACCTTGCTTACCAAAAATCAGGAGGACTTACTTGAAATACTTACTGATGAAGATCAAAGACTACAGTCTTCAGTATGGATTATAACCGAAAGCAAAAATCCTCACACCTGGGCCAATAAGCAGCATCATGATAAACAGGAAAGTTTAAACTTGTCAAGAGTTTCAGTTTACTTGGATCCATAGTCAACGCCCTTGGAAGTAATAGGAAATAAAACATAATGCATTGAGAAAACCTGCTGCAAAAGACTTTTTAAGAGCCCTTCTGCTCCCAACACAGTTTAATGTCTTAGGAGTATAATGAATAGATATCATATGGTGTTTTTCTTCCTCTTGTCATATCCACTATGTATTTAAAATAGGCCTCTGACTGCACTGTTGGAAAAGTCTAGACCTTGGATCCAGAGATGGTCTTGTCCAAAAGAAATGAGAGGATGGGTGGTCTATTCTGATCTCTTACGGAGGGCCATATGGCTAAACCACTCTCTTCCCACCACCTAAATTAATTGGATGTGTAATTGACTTCTGTCTGGAAGTTCACAACCTTCTCTCCTTTCTCTTTTTAAAAAAAAAATGGGGTCATTTTTAGAAGCTGCTGATTGAGCAGAGAAATCCAGTCTGTGAATTGCCCAATTTTCCTGTTGTAACAAATGACTTGAATGACCTCATAAATGTATTTTTGAAAAACATGACAATTGAAGACTAGGAAGCATCAACTTGCCCACTACCTCTTCCCCCCACTCTATCCGCCATAAACTCAGTCATCTTGAAATTCATAGAACAGAGTAAAAAAGCATAATGAAGGCTTTTTGAGTAGTCATTTATATACCTGTCTGTAAGACGTATTATTTACTTTGCAAGGAATTTTAGTTTCTTAAAGTACAAAGCACAAGACACATGTGACTGAAAGCCATTTTTCCTTTAAGGCCTCTACAATCTGACAATTAGGCTGAATACCATTAAGTAGATTTTCCATTTAGTATATAAATTTGCTTATTTCTTTTTTCTAGTGTAATGTGCCCCTAAGGAGACATATATGTGTTTTTGTAATATGAAAATGTAATGGTACACCTGATTGGCCCTATATAATGAGGTGGGTGGAAGGAATCCTAGAGGTCAAGTAGTTAAAGTGCTCAGTGCTGGGTGAAAGGTCAATGGTTTGAACTCACCAGCCATTCCATGGAAGATCGATGTGGCCGTCTGTTCCTGTAAAGACTGTTGTTCTTAGGTGCTATTGAGTTGGTGATGACTCATAGTGAGCGACCTAATGTACGGTTCGGTCCTGCTCCATCTTTACAATCATTGTCAAGCTTGAGCCCATTGCTGTAGCCACTGTATCAGTCCATCTTGTTAGAGGTCTTACTGTTTTTTGCTGACCTTCCACTTTATCTTGCATGGTGTCCATTTTCAGGGACTAGTCCCTCCTGACAATATGTCCTAAGTATGAGAGACGTAGATTCACCATCCTGGCTTCTAAGGAGCATTCTGGTTGTAATTCTTCCAACAAAGATTTGTTTACTCTTCTAGCAGTCCATGGTACTTTTAATATTCTTCTCTAACACCACAACTCAAATGCATCAATTCTTCTATTGGTCTTCCTTATTCATTGTCGAATGTTCACAGGTATAGGAAGCTGTTGAAAATACCATGGCTTGGGTCAGACACACTTTAGTTCTCACACTGACATCTTCACTCTTGAGCACTTTAAAGAGGTCTTGTGCACATTTGCCTAATTCAATTCATTGTTTGGTTTCTTGATGGCTGCTTCCATAAGAGTTGCTAGTGGAGCCAGGCAAAATGAAGACTTTGACAAGTTCAATCTTTTGTCCATTTATCTTGATGTTATTTATTGGTCCAGCGGTGAGGGTTTTTGTTTCCTTTACATTGAGGTGCAATTCATACTGCAAGCTGTGGTCTTTGATCTCATCAGTAAGTATTTTAAGTCACCCTCGCTTTTAGCATGCATGAGTATATCAGCTGCAAATCACAGGTTGTTAATGAGTCTTCTTCAATCCTGATATCACATCCTTTTTCATATAATCCAACTTCTCACTTCTCAGATTACTTACTCAGTGTACAGATAGAATAAGTATGGTGAAAGAATACAACTCTGGCACACACCGTTTCTAATTTTAAACCTTTGTCTGTTTCATCAACTGCTTCTTGGTCTAGGTACAGGTTCCTCACAAGCACAGTTAAGTGTTCTGGATATTCATTCCCTGCAATGTTGTCTATAGTTTGTCATGAACCACACAGTTGAAAGCATTTGCTTAGTCAGTAAAGCACAGGTAAACATCTTTCTGGTATTTTCTGCTTTCAGCCAAGATCCATCTGATGCCAAAATGCTAATTCTCATTCCACGTCCATATTTGAATCTGCCTTGAATCTTTGGCAGTTCCCTGTCAATGTACTGTTAAAGCCATTTTTTAATTATCTTGAACAGTATTTTACTTACATGTAATATTAATGATATTGTCCAACGGCTTCTGCATTCTTTTGGGCCACCTCTCTTTGGAATGAGCGCAAATACAGATCTCTTTCAGTTATTTGACCAGGTAGCTGTCTTCCAAATTTCTTAGCATAGATCAGTGAGTACCTTGAGTGATGCATCAGTTTGTTGAAAGATTTCTATTTGTATTACATCATTTCTGGAACCATGTTCTTTGCTAATACCTTCAGAGTTCCTTGGACTTCTTCCTACAGTAGCATTGGCCTTTTTTTTTTAACTTTTTATTGTGAATTATGTGTTAGTTTACATGGATGAACAATATCTTTACATTCAACCTGTATTATTTTGTTTCACTGCAATGATTACAATCCCCTGCATGCATCATCAAACAACCAAAGGGTATACCCCAAATTCCTGCCCCCAGTCCGCCAGCACACAGCCCCTCTCTCTCCCTGAGTCCAGAGTCCCCAGCCACTCTTTCTTTTCAGGTCATCTTCTCTGCCTCCATCCCTAGCATCACTTCCTCCCTGGACAAGGTCTCATACTTCACTTTTCTCCCTCCCTTGATAGTTCCAGGGATCTCCACTCCTGGACTGCAAAATCAGCTACTCCCCTCCTTTTGTTACCAAACATTTACATTTACCTTTCCAGTATTCACTGTCAGACCTGATAGCAGTCATTCCCTATTGAACCACAGGAGTCCTCTCCCTCTTACCTTTAATTAACCCTATCCATACAAGTTGGAAGCAATTCAGTGGAGATTCTACCTTTCCCTGTATCCTGTGGAGCTAGGTTCCCTATTGAAAGCTTGTAAGCCAGTCACTTCTTGCCTTTGTAGTCCCCCCTTTAGGTAGCCAATGTCTAAATTCCCAATCCCTGTCAACCC
>NW_006408583.1:5824903-5825561 GCF_000296735.1 Chrysochloris asiatica
ATGGCCTTTGTAATTCTGGGATTCACATTTAGGTCTTTAATCCATGCTGAGTTGGTTTTTGTATAAGGCATGAGGTAAAGGTCTTGTTTCAGTCTCTTTTGCATGTCGCTTTCCAGTTCTACCTTCACCATCTGTTGAAAAGACTATCTCCTTCCCATGTAATGTACTTAGGTACTTTTGTCAAAAATTAGTTGGGTGTATGTGGATGGGTTAATTTGTGGATTCTCAAAATTGTTCCATTGATCAGTGTATCTTTTATTATACCAGTTTTGACCACTGTAGCTATGTAGTAAATTTTGAAATCAGGGAGCGACAGGTGTCTCATTTTGTTCTTCTTCTTAAGCAGTGCTTTGCTTATCTTAGGTCTCCTTCTTTTTCCATATAAAGTTTGTAATTGTTTTTTTCCATCTCTTTTAAGAATGCCATTGTAATCTTGATTGGGATTGTGTTATATGTGTAAATTGCTTTGGGCAGTATTGACATTTTCACAATGTTAAGTGTTTCTGTCCAGAAGCATGGTATATTCTTCCATTTTTCTAAGTCTCTTTTGGTTTCTTGTAGTAGTGTCCTATACTTTTCTTTGTATAGGTCCTTTGTTTCTCTGGTTACATTTATTCCTATATATTTCTTCCTTTGGTGGCTATTGTAAATGGTATTG
>NW_006408583.1:5826499-5830892 GCF_000296735.1 Chrysochloris asiatica
TATTCTGTTATTATCCTTTTGATTTCCTTTGGTTCCTTTGTGACATTGCCCATGTGGTTTGTAATGCATGTTATTTGTGTATTTTCCTTCTTTACTTTTGTTCGGTTTGCCAATGGTCTGTCAATTTTATTAATCCTTTCAAAAAACCAGCTTCTTGTCCGGTTGATTTTTTTCTATCATTTTTCTGTTTTCCATCTCATTTATTTCTACTCTAATCTTTATTATTTCTTTTCTGTTGGTGACTGTAGGTTCCCTCTGTTTGTCTGTTTTTAGTTGCTGGAGATGCTGTGTTAATGTGTTATTTTTGATTCTTTCTTCTTTTTGTATGTGTGCATTTATCACAATAAATTGTCCTCTCAGCACCGCCTTTCGCTGTGTCCCAAAGATTTTGGTATGTTGTGTTTTCATTCTTGTTTGTTTCTAGGAACTTTTCTGAATTCACATTTAATTTCTTCTATTATCCAGTCGCTCTTCAGCAGGGTGTTAGTCAGTTTCCATGAATTAAGCTTTATTTCCTTGGTCTTCTTATTGTTGATTTCTAATTTTATGGCATTGTGGTTTGAAAAGATGCTTTGTAGTATTTTGATATTTGTAAATTTATGGAGGCTTGCTTTGTGACCTAACACATGGTAAATTCTGGAGAATATACCATGCACACTGGAAAAGAATGTGTATTGTGCTGTTGTTGGGTTGAATGCTCTGTACACGTCTGTGAAGTCAAGTTGGTTGATTGTGCTGTTTAGTTCCTCCGTAGCTTTGTCGAGTTTCTTTCTGGTTGTTTTGTCCCTTTTTGAAAGTGGCGTATTAAAATCTTCCACTATAATTGTAGCTTTATCTGTTTGTTTCCTCAGTTCTAGTAGGGTTTGCTTTATATATCTTGGTGCTTTTTCATTTGGAGCATAGATGTTAATTATGGGTATGTTATCTTGCTCAATTGACCCTTTAATGATGAGATAGTGTCCTTCTTTATCTCTTGTATTGGTTTTTGCACTAAAGATTATTTTATCAGAGATTAGTATTGCCACTCCTGTTTGTTTTTTATTGCTATTAGCTTGGTATATTTTTTACTATCCTTTAACTTTTGTTCTGTTTTTGTCTTTCTGTGTAAGGTATGTCTCTTGTAGGCAGCATATTGAATTGTCGTGTTTTCTTATCCATTCAGCCACTCTCTGTCTCTTCACTGGAGCATTTAATCCTTTGGCATTCAGTGTAATTATCAATAGGTATGGATTAACTACTGTCATTATGTGGTGCTGGTTGTTCTTTCGTGCTGCATGCCTTCTTATGTTGCTATCATGTTTTTTTGTGTTATTTCTTGTTGGTTTTTTATTTTAGTTTAATGTTTCCTTGTTCTGCTTGCATCTTCATTTTCATGGTAAGTTGTGAAGTGTTATTTTTCTTTGGGGTTACCTTATAGTCTCTATATTAAAATTTCCCTGCGTTTAAGACAGTCTATTGTATCCTGTAATCTACTCAACCTCCTTACCACCATATGGATCTCTGTTCCTATATTTTTCCATTCTTTGACATTTTTAATATTTTGATCTTTGGTTGGCCTCACAGGTCCTCTGAACTCATTGCTGTAATTTTGTTCTGTTCTCAACTCTGCTATCTGTTGACCGAGTTCCAGGTGGTGTTGCCATATGTGTCTATCTCTGGTTGTCTGTTGTTTCTGGTTTTCATTCTAAAGAACTCCCTTTAGGATATTTTGATGTGCTGGATTGGCTTTGAAAAAATCTCTTAGCTTTTGTTTATCCTGGTTTTGGCTCTTGTCCATCTGGGTGGGGTATTACAGGGTATGCTTGTAGCTTAGCTGTATGGGCAAAGTTGCTGTCTCTTCTTGGGCAAGGTAAGGGGAGAAAGCTCCAACCCCTGGGGAAAAAGTGAGGCCAAAAGGACCAAAGATAGAAACAATATGGAAGCAGAGACAGAAAGCATGAATCAAAAACAAAAATGCAATTGTGATTGACTGTCGATTGGCCTTTGCTGTGCAGGCATGGATAAAGTGTCCCTCCCAGGTCAACTTTTGAGGATGGATACCAGAGTCAGACGTCATAAGAAGCAGCCTGCGGGTTTCCTTTCTGTGCTGTTGGAAAACTGTGGGTGCAATGCTGGACCCTTTTGGGGGTGTGCTTCTGCCTGCCTGAAGGCATCTGTACTGGGCAGTGAGGGTGTGATTGGAGTGAAGAGGAAAGATACATGAAAAATGAAAAGTGAAAGATGAAAAATCAGTTACACCTCTCCCTCCAGATGAGCAGCTCCGTGTCTTCTATCACTGGGTCACTGCCTCTGCTTGGCTGCAGCCCTGCCTCTGTCCGCTGAACCTCTGTCTCTGGGGATGGATTCACCTGGGATCAATTCAGAAATCACCGTATTTTGCTTCCACAGGCAGATTTCTCCACAGGTGGAATGCTGGAAACTCGGCAGTTGTTACTGCGGATCGCTCTTTCTCTGTTTTTCTATTTTTTATTGTTGTTTGTTTGTTTGTTTCTTTCTTTCTTTTTTTTTTGGGGGGGGGGCTTTAGCAGAGGAACTTCCACTATCTGTTGCTGCTTATCCACCCCCAAACTGGAAGTCCTCCATTGGCTTTTGATATTATGGTATCTCTTGAAATGTTTGAACATCGATCATTTCTTTTTGGTATAGTGACTCTGTGCATTCCTTCCATCTTCTTTTAATGCTTCATCATTCAATATTTTACCCATTATTGTTGTTTGCTTCTGTCAATTTGGTACTGAATCATAGTAATGTTATGCATAACAGAATAAAACACTGCCCGGTCTTGTGCCAACCTCACAATTTTTGCTATGCCTGAGCCCAGTGCTGCTGCCATTGTGCCAGTCCATGTCTTTAGGGATCTCCCTCTTTTTCTATTATTGTTGTTGTTGTTGTTGTTGTTAAGTGCCATCGAGTCGGGTCCGACCCATAGCGACCCTGTACAGGGTTTCCGAGGGTGTAAATCTTTACGGGAGTAGAAAGCCTCATCTTTCTCCCGCGGAGCGGCTGGTAGTTTCGAACCGCTGACCTTAAGGTTCGCAGCCCGATTAGTAACCACTACGCAAACATGATGTCCATTTCCAGGGACTGTTCCCTACTTATAATATGCCTGAAGTATGAGAATTGAAGTCTCACCATCCTGAGTTTTTAGGAACATTCTGGTTCTGATTGCACTTCTCCAAACAAGCAGAGTTATCTGTTGTTGTTGTTTTTTTTCAGTCCATGGTACTTTTAATGTTCTCCTTCAGCACCATAACTCAAATGTGTCCATTATTACAGGGTATTCTTTATTCATTGTCCAACTTTCACATGCATACAAAGTTAGTGAAAATACCTTGGCTTGGGTCAGGCACACCTTAGGCCTCAAACGGATGTCTTTGCTCTTGAACAGTTTATATGAGGTTTTGTGCAGCAGATTTGCTCAATGCAATATGTCATTTGATTTCTTGGCTGCTGCTTCTATGAGTGTTGATGGTTTATCTGAGCAAAATGAAGTCTTTGGCAACTTCAGTGTTTTCTCTGTGTATCTTGATGTTATTTAGTGGTCCACTGGTGAGGGTTTTTGTTTTCTTTACCTTAAAGTACAACCCATACCAGAGGCTATGATTTTTAATCTTCAAAATTTTTACCCATAGAATCCTTCAGTATTGCATCGCAAGGCTTGAATTTTTTCTTCAGTTCTTTCTGCTTGAGAAATGCTGAGTGTGTTCTTCCCTTTTGGTTTTGTTATTTCACGTCTTTTATCATTTCATTATCATTCTTGATTTTGTCTTCTCAATCTGCCCTTTGAAAATTTCTGTTCTGGGTTTTTATTTCCTCAATTCCTCCATTTGCTTCAGCATCTCTGTGCCATAGAGCAAATTTATATTATCTTTAAAAATCTATTTTGGTCTTTTCTTTCTTTCTTGTCTTCTTGATGGTCTTTTGTTTTCTTTGTGATGTTTTTGGTATCATCCCACAACTCTTTTGGTCTAAAGTGTCTAATTCATTAAAGCTGTTCTTGAGATCTCTAAAGAATCAGGTGGGATATGTTCAAGGTCAAATTTTGTCTTTCGTGGACTAGTTGTGACTTTCTTCTTCAGTCTGAACTTGCATATGCATATTTGATAGTTTGTTCCACACTCTACCTCTGCCCTTGTTTTGGTTGATGTCTCTTCCCATGTAGTGTTTTTAATTTCTGTGTATTCTGTCTGTTGAGTTCCATGTATATAAGTTGTCTTTCATGTTGTTTAGAAAGGTATTTGCAATGAAGAAATTATTGTTGTTGTTGTTGTTGTCAGGTGCCATCGAATCAGAACAGACTCATAGCGACCCCATGCACAGCAGAATGAAACAATGTCCAATCCTGGGCCAACCTCACCACCGCTGCCACACTTGAGTCCATCAATGATGCCAC
>NW_006408583.1:5831002-5855805 GCF_000296735.1 Chrysochloris asiatica
GAAGCTTAGCCATCCGGGTCTCCAAGGAGCACTCTGGCTGCACTTCTTCCAAAACAGATCTATTGGTTCTTCTGGAAGTCCATGGCACCTTCAGTATTCTCCTCCAACACTACAACTCAAAGGCATCAATTCTTCTATGGTCTTCCTTATTCACTGTCCAGCTTTCGCATCCATATGAGGTTATTGAAAATATCATGGATTGGGTATTAGTCTTGCAAAATTCTGTCATGTAGTTTCCAGCCTAATTTCTATCATGAAGGCCATATTTTCCAACTACTAATCTTTCCTCTGTTCCCAATATTTGCATTCTAGTTGTCAGGGCTTATCAATACAGATTGATTATATGTTTGATCTATTTCATACTAAAAAAGTTGCTAGAATTACTCAGTTTCATCATCACTGACTTTAGTGGTTGGTTGGTGAATAATAATGGTATTAACTGGTCTTCCTTGTTGACATACTGATCTTTTTCTATTATAGACAGCATTATTCTTCATGATGTTGTTGTTGCTAAGTGCCTTTGAGTCATTTCTGACTCATAGAGTCCCTGTGAAGGGTTTCCAAGGAACGGCTGGTTGAGTTTGAACTGACAGATTTTGAAATGTTCCTTTTATTGATCTGTTCTGTACCATTCCTCTTTAAGTTGTCATTCCTGGCATAGTAAACAATTGATTGCCAGATTCAGAATGTTCAACACCAATTCATTACAGCTCACTGAGACCTCGGATATCAATCTTTATGTGTTTCATTTCATTTTTGACAACCTTAAATTTTTGTAGCGTCATGCTTCATACATTTCATGCTCTGATTATTAATGGATGTTTGTAGCTGTTTCTCCTCATTTTGAATTGTGCCCCATCAGCAAATGAAGGTCCTCAAAGTTTTACTCCATTCATGTCATCACGTTCAACTCTACTTTGAGGAGGCAGTCCTTCCTCAGTTGTATTTTGAGTTCCATCCAGTCTGAGGGGTTCATCTTTTGGCACTCTATCTGACTGTATTCTGATACTAATGTTTTAATATCCAATATTCTGGTACTGTCTAACAGTGTTGTACTACTATTCATAAAGTTTTCAGCAGCTTAACATTCAGAAGTAGGCCACATATTCTTTTTCCTAGCCTGTCTTAATCTAGAAGCTCAGCTGAAACCTGTCTGCCATGGGTGTACCGGTATTTAAAATACTGGTGAGCATAGCTTCTGGCATTGCAGCAACATGCAAGCCATCAGTGTGGTGAATTTACAGATGAATAGTGTCCATATATTACAGACTTAGAAATCCTATTGGCAGTTCTGGTCCGTCACATGGGGTCGCTCTAAGTAATAAACAACTTTACAGCACCTAACAGCAACAGAGATATGGAGATAACTGCTGGGTTCATAATGCATAGAATTCTGTATAGAGAGAAGTTAATCTAGCAACATGGATAAGTCTGAAACACAAATATGCTACCTGAAACGTTGCAGAAGTATTTGTAGTATTGTTAGTTGTCATTGTGTTGTTTCTGACTTAATGATTACCATATTGTATTGAAGGAGCTCTGGTAGCGTAGTGGTTCCGATTTGGGCTGCGAACCTTAGGGTCAGCGGTTCGAAACTACCAGCTGCTCCGCGGGAGAAAGATGAGGCTTTCTACTCCTGTAAAGATTTACAACCTCGGGAACCCTGTACAGGGTCACTATGGGTCGGAACCAACTTGACAGCACTTAACAACAACAACATATTGTATAGAACAACACTTTGTCTGGTCCCGTTCCAGCTTCAGGAACGGTGGTATGTTTGAGTGCACTGTGGTGGCTGTTGGCAGAAGTTTATGTGTTTGTATTGTTGTTGTTGTCAAGTGCCATAGAGTTGATTCCAACCCATAGCAACCCTGTATAGGGTTTCCAAGGAGCAGCCGGTGAGCTTAAACCGCCAACCTTGCAGTTCAAATAGCTTTGCAGTCTGGTGCACTAACCCACAGCGCCACACCAGGACTCCATGTGTATGTATGGAACAGTATAATTTATTAAAAATGAACCAAAATGCTGAAATGAGTAAATCGTGTTGTAGAACTGTGTATTTTAGTGCAAGAGCAAATGCTAGAAGGATAACCCAGGAACTTAAGGATCATGATTACTAGGTGAAGAGGGAATGTAGCAGGGGAAGGAATTAAGAAATTTACTTCTATATATAAAAAAAATAATAATAAAGGTAAAATCTGGTGAAAATACTAACATATAATGTCAGTGGAGGGCACATGGGTGTAATGGTTTAAGTAATTTTCTTTATGTTCTTAACTTTTTTAATTACAAAAAGGTAATTATTGCTTCTTCACCTATTCTAATTTGTCTTCATAGAATGTCTTAGAAATCAGGTGTGTTATGTTCTAATCTGGTTAATAGTTGTTATTGTTAAGTGCTGTTGACTTCGCTGTGACTCATGGCAACCCTGTATAGGGTTTCTGATGAGCATCTGGTGGCTTTGAACCACTGGCCTTGTGGTTAGTAGTCCAGTGGTTATCCTTCAGTGTCACATTAGGATTCCAGTTTGGATAGTAGAGCTGCATATATTTCTTGCTGCCTTTCCTATTGAAATAATCCACAGGTGACAATTTAAGAGAGCCCCTGGGTGCTACATGAAAGGTTGGAAGCTCCACTTTACCCAGAAGTACTTTAGGAGTCCTGGTGTGGCGCTGCAGGCTAATGCATTAGATTGCAAAATTGTTTGAACAGCAAAGTTGGTGGTTCAAGCTCAGCAGCTGCTCCTTGTAAACCCTATACAGGATTGCTATGGGATAGAATCGACTCGATGGCACTTAACAACAACAACAACTTTAGGAAAAATGCTTGCCATAGAAAACCCAATGGAGCACAGTTCTACTCTGACACAGACCTGGTCGCCATGAGTTGGAATCCACTTGATGGTGACTGTTTACAGACTAGGCTGATGCTCCAGAATGGTATACACTTCGTTCCTTTGGAATATTGAATGTTTTAGTCATCTCTGGAGTTTGTTTAACTTTGTCTTGACGAATGAAAATCCATTACAATAATGGCTTCTGAAAAATGTGCATACTGAGTTTCTCTAGGCGACAAGGGAAATGCAGCTGCAATGTCACATGATGTTGTAGTAGTCTTGATCCTCTAGGTAACAGATACTGTTCTGTCTTAGGTCCCATCATCATCCCTGGCTCTCCCTGCTTTTGATAGACCTGTCTTTTGTTTTCCTCATTTATTTGATGTCAGAAGTCAATAGGAATGTGAAGTTGCAGTACTTCTTTTGAGTTACTATGCATTTATTTTGTCTGATTTTGAGCTTGTGCTTAACAAAATAAACCTGTCTGTAAGAATTTTTTTTGTTTTGGAAACACAAAGCAGACAGGTACATTGAACCATTGTCAATGTGGCACTTTAGGCTTGAAGAACTCTCCTGCTTTTGTCCTCAGAAAAAGTATGAGAGTAAATGTTTAAGGGGCTCAAGTGTGGCAACAACTGTGAGGTTGGCCCACGACTGGGCAGTGTTTCTTTCTGTTGTACGTAGGGTCGCTATGAGTCAGTACTGACTCAGTGGCACCTAACAGCAACAACAACAAATGTCTAAGACTCAACAGTCTACAGAAGAAGAGGAGTTAATTTGATGCTGACAAAAACAGATTTCTAGCTCTAGAGAATGTATTAGTTTTGTATAAAGAGCAAATTTCATGCCTTCTTATTTGAACTTGGAAGAAGAATCTTCTGAAGGATATAGATTACTTGATATTGATGTCTACAGTCTGAGGAGATAGTCAGTTGGTCAGCATACAAGTTGATTAGTTATTTTTTCCTTATTGAAAAACAAAAGCAAAACCTTTAAAAGAAAATTGCACTCAGGATTCATAGAAAAAGTTACTCTTTGGGGTCTTTATCCTTAATTTGTTGAAAGGTATTCTTGTTTTTTGTTTGATTTTGGTTAAACTCCTGTGGACTATAAAGCAGTGCTGCTAATACTTCATGCTTTTCTACTGGTGATTATAGTCATCAGTATATTTTATTATTTTAACAAGTGTACAACTAATTGATGAATATAGCCTCATATGTGATAAAACTTTGGAATTACCCCATTTTGCCATTATAGACAGTTCCCATGTTATAGATGTCCAACTTATGGACAACTCCTATTTGTACGTGTTCTTGTTAATTGCCACTGAGTTGATCCCAACCCATAGTAACCCTGTATAGAGTTTCCATGGAGCGGCTGGTGGATTTGAACTGCCAACTCTGCAGTTCAAACAGATCCTACAGTACAGCACATTAATTTCACTTGGTTCTGTCATGGCTGATAAAGTGATATAGGAACACAATTGAATTTTTACAATTTGGATGATTCCAAATCTAATTTGGATATTAGATTACTGGCAGGACGATCAAGAAATACACTTTAAGCAATGGCCATAGTCTTTGAATGGGGTGCCGCCATCTTGGAGCAAGACTCCACTGTTGTACTTACTGGTTGGAAGCCCTACTTTAATGTTATGTACACTTGTCTTCACTTTGAAGCAATTAAACCAACCCCAACTAGCAACACATTCTTTATCACAATCCCCTTCATGTGGGGCACATGCAGTTTTTAAATCACTGTAAGGTGTTCAACCTTTTTTGACACTAAAATAAGGCTAAATAAGAACCATATGCACCTGTTCCAACTGACTTACAAAATTTTAAAGACACAATTAAGAACAGATCTTGTTCATAACTTGTGGTTGCCTATATTAGCTATTTAGTTTGGCAACCCATGTATTTACATAGATAATGTGTATGTCATTGTTGAGATTGTTGTTGTTAAGTGCCTTCGAGTGGGTTCTGATTCATAGTGACCCTGTATAGGATTTCCGAGGAGCACCTGGTGGGTTTGAACTGCCAACCTTGTTGCTCAAACTGACCTTGCTGTTTACTCACTTAATAAATATGTGCCTTCGAGTATTTTTCTAGTCAGTTATTTTAAACATCTGAGTAGTGGTTCATGATATTGATATACTCAAATGCAGATCATTGTCTTTTTTAGTTGTTATTGTAAAAATTGCTGTCCTGAACATTTTCTAATAATACACCTTGGTACAAATATATATGTTGGTACAAATATTTGAGTATTTCTGTGAATTTGATTCCTAGAGGTAGAGTTACTGGGTCAAATGTCATGTGTTTAGTATGTTGACAGATAATGCCAAAATGTCTTCCAAAAAAGGCTTTGCCGATTTATAGTTCCAATTACAAAGCATAAAACTGCCTTCTGTCTGTTTTTAATTAAATTTAAGGTTGTGTTGACTCTTCTATGGTTTAGAGGAGGGACAGATAATAATCATAACATGATCATTACACTAATAGAAGAATCCTATAAAAGAGCTAGGCCAAATTCAGACTGGATTGGGAGGGTTGGGAAATTGTCAAAGAAGTCAGTGCTTTAGCTGTTTCTTGAATTGCATTAAACAGGTAAAGGGGGGCAGGTATTTCAGGGTAGAAAGCCATTATAGGCACAAGGAGCGCTGTATATGAGAATCAGAATGCATGGCATTACATAAAGTATTGGGGAACTGCAAGTTTTTCAAAGTGATGGTAGGAGCAAGTGTAGCAAGAGAGCAAAGGAAATACAGGAAAGGTGTAGATAAAAAGTGATATTCCAAGGTAGTAGGATTTTTATCCTGTATAAATTGAGCCGTTAACAGCTTTTTATATCGTTGGAAAGATACCGGATTTTCATGCTAGGAAGGTCACTATTGTGGTTTTGTGGGAGGTAGAATGGGGTAAGTTAAAAAACAGGAAGAGCCCAGGTGAGGCTTGAGGAAGACAGGAAGTAAGATAATGGTGATGGTAACTGGAGTAAAAATGGTAGATCTGAGAGTTCTTAAGGAAAATCCACCACCCATCTGTCAGTTTACCATACTGTGATGGCTTGCATTGCTGTGATGCTGGAAGCTATGCCTCAAATATTTAAAATACCATCATGGTCACCTATCATGGACAGGTTTCAGTAGAAGGTTCAGAATAAGACCAGGAAGAAAGGCCTAGTGACCTACTTCCAGTTGACATCTTAGGGATCACGCAGATTTGGTTGCTGGGCAAGTCATCAGGAGGGGATGTATGGTTGGAGAAGGACATCATGTTTGGTGAAGTAGAGTGCCAATGAGAGCGAGGAGCCCCTTGGTGAGATGGAGTGGCACAGTAGCCTTAACAGTGGGCTGGAAATCACGAGGATGATGCAATTCTAGGCAGCATTTCATTCAACTGGGCATGAAGTAACCATGAGTTGGAGTCAGCTGGACAGCAGCTATCTCTCTCCCTAAAGAGGAATACTAAATGGAACTCAGAGGCAATTTGATTCTGTTGAGTGAGGAAGAAGTCAAAATTGGGGATAGTGTGTGTATTTTTAATCTGGAAAAAAAAAATTAGGATTTCGATTTGTCAAGATATATAAAGGACATATAAAGACAACTGGATTTAGGCTAACCCATGCCGTGAGTCATCCCAATGGAGATATGGATGGGAGAGACAGGGGCATCTAGGTAGAATTAACTCCCTGTTAGTGGACCCATGTCCTGGAGGAAATTTGCAGCAAAATAGGAACTTTTTAAGTTCAATGGAGAAATAAGAGAAGTCTGTGAAGAAGACTTTGAAGGAATGGTCAGAAAGATGTGAGGACAACCAGGAGAGAATGGCATCTTGAGATGACAGATGAGTGACTTTCCTGTCAGATTCTAATGATCAAGTGAAGAGTTGGTAATGAAATGAGTACAGAAGCTGATTTGGGAAAGTTTAGATGAGGCAGGATGAGGAGGGAGTGGCTTCAGAAGTTTCTAGTTGAGTGTCTGGTTGATGGTGTCATATTGCTAGAGAGATTATAGGGGAGATGATGAGTTCATTCCTCCTCTTTTCCCCTGAAAACAAGAAACCAATTTATCATATTTTTCCATTTGTTTTGTACATACTTTTGTGATCATTTCCCCCCAGTATTTCTTTGACACTATAGTTTTTAGGGGTCTTGGTGCAGTGCTGTAGGCTAAGCATTGGACTACAAAGTCCATTTGAACTGTAAGAACACCAGTTCATACACACCAGCTGCTCCTTCGAAACCACCCTATACAGGGTTGCTATGAATTGGAAATGACTTGATGGCACTTAACAATAACAAAAACATAATTCTTAGATGTCTGGCTCTTTTCTGTTCCTTATAAGAAGTAAACCTGTGTTGTAAACCTTTGTTGTTTTCATTTCTATTTATGCCCGAATCTCTTTCTGTTTTGTAAACACACAGGAAGAACCTAAGAAAGTCCGATTTGATTATGACTTATTCCTGCATCTTGAAGGCCATCCACCAGTAAATCACCTCCGCTGTGAAAAGCTTACTTTCAACAACCCCACAGAGGATTTTAGAAGAAAGTTGCTGAAGGCAGGAGGGGTAAGTGTCACTCTCTGTATAAAACCTCCCTATAAACTGGTTGTCAGTTTTTAAGAATATAATAATCTAATGTTTTTGTTGTTGTTAAGTGCCATTGAGTTATTTCTGACTCATAGTGACCCTGCATAGGGTTTCCTAAGAGTGGATGGTGAGCTTGAACCGCCGACTTTACAGTTCTGATCGACTTTGGAATACAACACATTAGCCCACCACACCACACCAGGACCCCAAAACATTAAAATACAGCCTTATAAAGTAGGAGTTGTAAAATTGATATAGTATCTCAGTAACTTACCTGTGGACTATTGGTTTGAGATGCATTGTTGGTTAGAAAGAACTGCCTTAAGGTTTATGTGGTTCAAATTTATTTTGGCAAACACCAAAGTCAAAATAAATGGGGAAAAAACCCAAACCACCCTGAAGTACCCATAATTAAGAAGAAAAGATGGAACAAAATCTGAAGGAACAACATTTTCTTTGGTTATAGAAATTACAGGGTAAAATTGAAAGTCAGGTTAAAAATTATATCATACAGTTAATGTCAGAATTTTCTTGATAATAATTAATAGAAAATCTGTGCTCATTTATATTCTCTGTTTGGGTCATTTAAATCAGTATATTTGTTAATTTGAATCCTATGTAAGTAATAACCTCATATATATGAAAAAGCTGGACAGTGAATAAGGAAGACCATAGAAGAATTGATACCTTTGAGTTATGGTGTTATTGGAGAAGAATATTGAAAGTGCCATGGCCTGCCAAAAGAACCAATAGATCCATTTTGGAAGAAGTACAGCCAGGGTGCTCCTTGGAGGCTAAGATGGCCAAACTTCGTCTCTCATACTTCGGACATATTGTCAGGAGAGACCAGTTGCTGAGAAGAATATCATGTTTGGTAAGGTGGAGGGTCAGATTAAAAGAGGAAGACCCCCAATGAGATGGATTGGCCAAGTGGCAGCATTGATGGACTCAAGCGTGGCGTGAGGTTGGTCCAGGATCGGGCCTTGTTTCATTCTGCTCTGCATGCATAAGGTCACTATGGGTCGGTACTGACTCAATGGCACCTAACAACAACAACATGTAAGTTAAAGGTGGATTTTTCTCTTTTAAGGCAGTGGTAACAAAAGTGTGGTAATTTTGCCCATGTGGCTTGGCTAGTATGGAGAAAGATAAGTAGAGTTTCATACAAAAAGGAATGCTATTGAGTGCTATTGACTGATTGTCAAAATCTCTTTTAAGCGGGTGTGGTGGGGCTCATCAGCCCCTGTTTCAGATGCACTTCCTATGCAGCCTTACGTGGGTAGTGTTCTTTACTCAAGAATGCCCTTCATTTTATTTGTGTGGGAATGTTTTGCTAGTTTTGCATTCATAAATGTGTTGTGTACACCATAACTTTTCAAGATGCTTCAACTCACTTATCAGTTCTACCTAGGATTTTAAAGGTTTGTGTTTTTTTAAACAGACACCTCCTATTGCTCTTATTGCATTGTCCTCAGCTTTACTCACAGCAGTGACCACACAGAACACAGACACATACTCACAGTTGGTGGGTTCACTAGGAAAGCTAACAGGTCACAATTCAGGGTCAAAACGGTTACGGGCACAGTCCTTCCCAGTCAGGACACCCTCTCCTCTGTCATGCCCACAGGCACACTGCTCTCTGTCCCTGGCAAAGTTACAAAGCTCTTGTAGGGCTGCTTTGTAAGGGTACACCACAGGGTGTACCACTCCACTGTAAGATGCAGCCCAGATGTACTCAGCTCTAGCTCCCCCAATTAAGTGGCTGGAGCTCCCCATCCTGCAAGCAAGCTTCCTACTCCAAGTCCCTCAGTTGAATTGAACTTGCTCTGTGGGCTGGGAGGCCCACTCTTCTGTCTTGTTCTTTGGCTCTTAGTTCTGCCACTGCTGCTCCTCTGCCACTTCCAAAGGACAGGCTCCGCTCCTGGTTCTTTCTTCCTGATGCTAGATCCCCCCACTTGCTGCAAGGTGGCTCATTTCATAGCTATGTTTATTTCAAGTTTACAGTTATAATGCACTCTGTTAATAATCACAACAGAAGCATGTCAGTGTCTTCCCCCAACTTCTCTTACCCAGATTCATTAGGAAAAGTTACTTGGTGGGAGTTACAAAACTAAGGGTAGAAGAGACATTAATAATTTGCTGCACTATAATAGAAAAGAGGGGTTTTATGTAACCTAGAAGTTTTTTTCTCTTTATAGACAACCATTTTGAAAACCTCAGGAGAGCAGTGGACCCTCTCATAAGCAAATCACCTATCTGTATATTTGTATGAATATTTTCAGTTATGTGGAATATGTAGAGTCCCTTTATGGACCTCAGATTATAAATTCTTGTGTTGACTTAAGAATGAGCCACAGTGCTAAAGCTTATATTCTCATTGGTTTAATTTTTAAGTAGGAGTTTTCTAAAGGAAGATTTATCACTTCATATCAAGAGTGAAACATTTTTGAAATGCGAAGGCAAACTGTACTATAGGATAAGCACTGGACTCCTAATCTTAAAGTTTGTGAATCTAACCCACCAGCATCTCTGTAGGAAAGAGATGAGGCTGTCTGCTCCTGTAATTTCAGAAACCCCATGTTGAGTTGTTGACTCAGAAGAGATTGAGGGTAGTAAGTTTTTTTCCCCAACTCATAGCAACCTCTGTGTAGGATTTCTGAGACATTAAATCTTTTCAAGAGTAGAAACCTTCATCTTTCTCTCATAGAGCCTCAAACCACCCATCTTGTGGTTCACAGCCTTGTGCTTATCTTTCATAGCCACCACACTCCCCAGAGATTATATAGATGCATATGTATTATTGGTAGTTTATATTGGTAAAGTGGATGTAAGCAACAGGGTTAATTTTTGTAAGTACCACTTTTCACCCACAGAATTATAATTGTACATTTTTCAACCAGTATTTATTAAAAAAATAAATCTATGTATATAGCTCACCAGGCACAGTGCCAGTTTTTAATTCAATTTTTTTCTATTTAATTTTCAGCATGACATAGTTGAATGAGTTTATGAAATTTTCTCCTTTATAATTTATAAATTTGGGAGCAAGAAGGATGAATAACTTTTTTAGATAATAAAACTAGTTAAATAGTGTTGTTGTTCAAGTGTTGAGTCAGTCCTGACTCATAATGACCAAGTATAGGGTCAGATTTGCGGTTCAAACTGACCTGTGGTCGAATAGATAGGTAGATGGATGGATGGATGGATAGATGGATAGATAGAAGAGTCAGGTTAAACCCAAGTGTGCTCACAGTTCTCGTATGTCCCCTTGTCTCTTCTGCTGGGCTTTTATTGTGTCCGTTGAACTACTGCTATGCCCTTGAAGCATTGCTGATACATGCACATTTCATTTCTCACTATACTGTATGTCAATAGAATATAGGTTAAGTAGTTATTGGTAGGGCAACTTCAGAAATGAACCACTGTTTATATTTTCCTCTGGGGAAATGCATCTTTATGAAGAAATGGGTTTTTGTAATTTCGCTCATTTGAAAGTTAGGAGCTTATTATATATGTATAGAGGAAGCTATTTTAATAAGCCTTTTTTTTTTTTTTTCCCTTAATGTTTTTAGAGATTAAAAAAAAAGCACAGTATTGATGGTATTTAGTTAAGGCTGTGACTTTAACAACCAATTGACCCCCTTTTAAATCCTAATCTTTCTCATTTCTTTTTTTATGATGGTGACATTTTATATTTCTGATTGTCCCTCTTGGCATGTCACTGGGTAGGCAATTTGTGTCTGTGGATTATGGAACTTAAGTACATTAGGTTTCTGATAAGAGTTGTAGGAAAGTGTAAATAGGACATGGAACTTTTTAAAACAACCACTTAGTCCCAGGGTCCTTAAGGACTGATTGTGTGCAGGGCAGGAGGTTACGGGTCAGTGATACTGCAGCTGAGGGCCGCGTTACTTCCTGATAAGTCCTCTGGTAGCTTTCTAGTCTTCTGCTACACTCAGCCTTTATCTGAGAATTATCCTCCTTGACTTCTGACTTACTTTCTTTGTGTTTCTTTAAGTGCTGTATGAAGGCTGCAGATATCTTCTTACTGGCCTTAGACTGTTCCTTGACAGCGCATATTAAGTTGAAATATGAAATAGTCAAGCATACTAACTGCTTGACATTTTTAAGATCTCAAATGGAATGAATCCAGTGAATTGTGTAGCAAATGAGTTTTCGAAAATTTATCCAAACCAATAATAAGTCCTGTAGTTTCTATCCATTTGATAAGAGAAGGGTAAAATGGCTTTCAATAGAAATGTGAAAAAACAATCAATTGACTAATATTTTTTCCCTGGCTTTTGAGCACTTAACTAGTGGTAGTATTAATACAGCCAGTTCTGGTGCTACGAACTTAAAAGGCATTTTTATTTTATTCTTAAGTTTGTGAGTTACAGAACTTAACTATATTAGGTTTCATTAAGGGTTGTAAGAAAGAATATATATGGCACAAATACTTTTAAAAACAACCATTTAGTTCCATTGCAGGTTAAACTTTCTATTTTGGGGTCTGGGTTTGGGGAGAGACCTAAATATTGCAGATTCAACATAGGTGAATATGTTACGTATTTAAAGGGAGATTTTAACTTGGTGAAATCATTATATTTAGTTTGAAGTGTGTGAGTGAAGTCAACTTACTAATTTGGCTATGGTTTCTTTTATTTTTTAAAAATCTAGTTGATTTTTAATCCAAAAAAATATCTTTCAGTTCTTATTTTCACAAACTCTGAAACCCCTCATACATAGCGCTATTACAATTTAAACAAGTTTAACTTGGCTTTTCAAGAATTAAAAAAAAGATTGGCTTAGAGCTGGCAGCATCTTAGAAAAAGTATACATTTCAACTCTTAATAGAAAATTATTTTGAACTTTTTGCCAGAAGAATTTTGGATATTTCTTTATATCTGAAATGTGTAAATAGCTGATTTTTTCCCCAATAATATATATATATTTTTAATTAGATTTCCTGTCTTTTTTTTAATGTTGCAAATGTTTTCTAAATGGTTTCAGAAAAATCTTTCTGTGTATTTCCCCTTTGGGGAAAATATACTCTCTGCTCTTCTGATGAATGTTATTGTTAAGTATGGTCAAATCAGTTCCTGCTCATAGAGACCCCATATAGGATTTCTAAGGAGCCACTGATGGGTTTAAATCACTGACTTTGCAGTTAGCAGTCCAGTGTTTATCCTACAGCACCACACCAGGATCCCTTTTGTTGAATAACTCTCTAGTACTAATAAATATGGAGTCCTGGTGTGGCGCTGACCACAAGGTCAGCAGTTCAAACCTACTAGTCACTCCTTGGAAAACCCAGACAGGGTAACTATGAATCAGAACTGACTTGACAACACTTAACAACATTCTGAGAATGCTTACTTAAAAAGCAAAAAAAAAAAAAAAAAACCAACAATCTCAGAGCCCGAAATACAAACTTTAATGGGTGGGACACATTTTGAATTTAAACATTATTTTCTGAGAATACTAAAATCAGAATGATACCATTTATAGGAACCCAAAGGATATTTCCTCTCTGCTAGAGATTTCATTGGAGCTTACCAGGGAAAATGGTTGCTTTGGATTAGAACCTAGACAGTTTAGGCTTACAGTCAGAGAAGACAAAAGTACTGGTTTTGGAAAGGGAAAAGAATGATCCTGGAGTTTATGGGAAGGAGTGTAGTGTTACGAATTGGGCTGCTAACCTCATGGTCAGCAGTTTGAAACTACCAGCTGTTCTGCGGGAGGAAGTTGAATCTTTCTGCTCTCATAAAGATTTACAGCCGCGGAATCCCTATAACGGGGTTGCTATGAGGTGGAACTGACTCCATAGCACATGACCACCACCACCAGAGTTTATGGGAGGGGATATCTTTTTGTTTCTTTGAAGCAGATATGGGAGTGAGAAACAAAATTTTGAGAGCTAAATTTGATATAATCTATTCGTTTTTTGATTTAAGTAACAGGGCTAAGTATACCCCATGGTGTATGTACTCAATTTTACTGAGATAGTTGTTTCTCAATTTGGAAAACAAAAAACAAAACAGTTAATGGATCCCTTTTGAATTATTGATTTTCAAATTGGGTGGATCATATTGTCAATATGTTTGTGGTTTTAATAGAGACCCATGGTTCTCTACTTGATCGCTTTCTTAGTTGCTGGAATTAAGCCATACTGAAAAACAAAACAAAAGAGTTTGACACTCATTCTTCAAAAGTGCTGAATTCACAGGGATGAGTATGTCTTTTTAAAGTCACTCCCTTAAAATATGCCTCTGTGTGTATTTGTGTATGACTGTATGTCATACATGGGGGCTTCAAAAAGGTCATGGAAAATTTTCATTATCTTTCTATTCCATTTTTCCATGAAATTTTTGAAGCTCCCTCAAATAAGTAAGACTATGACTAATCTGCCAATTTACCTCTTTGGATTTCTTATTGAGAAGGAGTATAGAACAATGGAAAGAGTCTTTCAGTCAGGCATCATTGGGTAAAAACCTCATCTCTGTCATCTACCTGGTTTACCCTGGAAAAGTCATTGTATTTTTTATTTTTTTTTAAAACTCGGTGTATCAGCAATGAAATGGGCAGGACTTTGTTTTTCTCAGAGGGAATGTGTAAACTTGGTGGTGGTGTGCTGTGGAGTTGGTTCTGACTCATAGCAGCCCTGTACAGGGTTTCCGAGGCTGTACATCTTTACTGGAGCAGAGAACCTTATCTTTCTCCCATGGAACAGCTGGTAGTTTTGAACTTCTGACCTTGAGGTTAGCAGCCCAACTTGTAACCACCATTCTTTGGCATATAATAGAGTTTCTGAAGCTATAAATCTTTATGGAAGAAGATAGCCTCATCTTTCTCCCACCAAGTGGCTACTGGGTTCAAACCATCACCCTTGAGATTAACAGCCCAATGCAGTTAACAAATGCATGGTAGTGGTTATGTGCCGTGGAGTCAGTTCCAACTCATAGCGAGTCTGTACAGGGTTTCCGAGGCTGTAAATCTTTACATGAGCAGAGAGCCTCATCTTTCTCCCACCAAGTGGCTGCTGCTAAGACCATCACCCTTGAGATTAACAGCCCAATGCAGTTAACCAACAAATGCATTGTTGTTGTTGTTAAGTACCGTGGAATTGGTTCTGACTCAGTAACACTGTACAGGGTTTCCGAGGCTGCAAATCTTTGCAGGAGCGGAAAGCCTCATCTTTCTCCCCCAGAACAGCTGGTAGTTTCAAACTGCCAACCCTCAGGTTAGCAGCCTGATTTGTAATCACTGTGCTAGCAGAGCTCCTAACCAGCTTTATTTCAAGCTATTAAAGGTACAGTGAAAAAGGTTATGTTAGTGTAAGTCGGAACAGACTCCATGGCACATAACTACCAACGTAATTCACTCTAGGCTAATCTTTCAGCCTAATACAGGGCTATGAATTTGCTGGCCATACAAAATGGTGCTAAACCTGCTTTCCTGTGACTAAATCTAGAGTTGTTGTTTTTAGGTGCCTGTCAGTTGATTCTGACTCATAGCAATCATACACACAAGAGACCAAAACAGTGCCCGGTCCTGCACTATCCCCCCATTGCTGTTATGTGGGAACCCTTTGCTGTTGCCATTGTGTTGGTCTATTACGCTGGAGGTCGTCCTCTTTTTCACTAACCCTCAACTTTACCAAGCATGATGACCTCCTCCAGAGACTGGTCCCTCATAATAATACGTCAAAGTACGAGATGAAGTCTGTTCATTCTTGATTTTTTTTTTAAATTGTAGCTATATATGTGTGTGTGTGTATATATATATAAAAGAAAGCATTTCTCATTTCACCTGTTATTCCAAGTACAGCCCAGCCACACCAAGTACATTCCCCATGCTTTTAAACCTTCACCATTGTCCCATTTCCAAACCTTTTTCATCACTCTCCTTTCTTTTGTTTTTCTCCCTTTTCCTTTCCTGTCTGTTTTTTTTTTTTCATCAGCAGGGGAAGTTCCAAAATTTTTATCCTAATGAAAAAATATACGTTATTTCCCTTCCAGTAAGTACATGATTTTAAAAAAGGAGCAGACAGTGAAATAGACCATCAATTGTTCATTTGCAAATTCAGTCTGAAGATGAAGAAAATTAAAACAAGTCCACAAGAGCCAAAACACTACCTTGAACACATCTCACCTGAATTTAGAGATCCTCTGAAGAATAGATTTGATGCATTAGATTCTAAAGACTGAAGACCAGAAGAGTTGTGGGATGACATGAAGAACATCATACAGAAAGAAAGCTAAGGTCATTAAGAAAACAAGAAAGAAGGAAAAGACCACAATGGATGTCAGAAGAGAGTCTGAAACTTGCTCTACAGCATATAGATGCTAAAGCATATGGAAGAAATGAGGAGATAAAAGACCTGAACAGAGAATTTCAAATGGCAGTTGGAGAAGACAAAGTCAAATTTAATAATTAACTGTGCAAAGTCCTGATTAACAAAAGGGAAGCACATGCTCAGCATTTCCTAAGCCAAGGGAACTGACGAAAAAACTCAAGCCTCAACTTGAAATATTGAAGGAGTCTATGGGCAAAAAATTAAATGATGCAAAAAGCATCAAAAGAAGATGGAAGGAATACAGTCACTGTACCAAAAACAAATGATTGTTGTTCAGCCATTTCAAGTTGTAACATATAATTAAGAACCTGTACATAGACTAGGAAACAGGTGTTCAAACAGAACAAGGGAACACCAAATGGTTTAAAATTAAGAAAGATGTGTGCCAGCATTGTATTCTTTCACTATATTTATTCAATCTGTATGCTGAGCTGATAGCCTGAGAAGCAGGATTATCTGAAGAAAAATGTGGCATCTATGTAGATTGGAGAAAGACTCATTAGCAACCTACAACAGGCAGATGATACCACCTTGCTTGCTTATAGTGAAGAAGACTTAAAATACTTGTTGATGAAGATCAAGGACCACAGCCTTTGGTATGGGTTGCACTCGGTGTAAAGAAAACAAGAATCTTCACCACTGGACCAATAAACAACATCCATATAAATCATGAAAAGATTGAAGTTGCCAAATTTTAAATACCAGTAAGGTCGTTCACATTGGACAGGTTTCTGCTGGGCTTCCAGACAAAGACAGACTAGGAAGAAGGAAAGATGGACTACTGCTGAATATTTATAGAGTTCACTTTGCTTGAATCAACCATTAACACTCATGGAAGCAGCAGTCAATAAGTCAAACAGTGTATTGCATGAAGCAAATCTTCTGCACAAGATCTTTTTAAAGTGTTCAAGAGCAAAGATATTGGTTTAAAAATTAAGGTGTGTCTGACACATGCCGTGATATTTTCAATAAACTCATATGCATGTGACAGGTGGACAATGAATACAGAAGACCGTAGAAGTGATGCATTTGAGTTGTGGAGTTGAAGAGAATACTAAAAGTACTGTGGACTGCCGAAAGAACAAACTAATTTGTGTTAGAAGAAGTGCAGTCAGACTGTTTCTTGGAAGCCAGGATGGCCAGACTTCATGTCTCATACTTCGGACATTTTACCAGGTGGGACCAGTCTGTGGAGAAGGATATCATGTTTGGTTAAGTGGAAGGTTGTATAAAAGGAGGAAGGACCTCAGACTAGGTGGATTAACACAGTAGCAGCAGCGGACTCAAATGTAGCATTGATTTTAAGGTTGGCACAGTATTGGGTAGTGTTTCGTTCTTTTGTGCATGGGATTACTATGAGTTGGTACTTTTGATGGCAGCTAACAACACATACTCTACTTAAGGAATCATTATTTCTTCCCTCCAGCCTTTAGTAACCATCATAGAATGATTATAAAATGAAAACCTTTTCTTGACTTTTTGTACTAGTGGTCTCATACAATATCTGTTCCTTTGTGACTGACTAATTTTACTTGCATATGGCCATGTTATGTGGTATTTTGCAGGTTTATGGTTATTCAGTGTTATGTAATCTCCCTTTGTATGTATGCACCACAGTTCGTTCATCCTTTCCTCTGCTGATGGTCATCTCCATATTTTTGCTGTTGTGAAAAATGCTGCAGTGGACATGAGTGTACATTTATCTATTCATGTCATGGCTCCTGTTTTTTGATGATATATACCAAGTGGAGATAATACTAGGATTGTTTGGTAATACAGTACTTTTGTTTCTAACCTTCTGACAATGTGCCATACCATTTTCCATAGTGGTTGCACTATTTTACAGTTCCACCAACAGTGTAGGAGGGTCCTGAACTCTCCATATTCTCCCCAGCATGTGTTGTTTCCTGTGTCTTTCAACGTTGCTGTTAATGCTGATGATATTCCATTGTGTTTTGATTTGGGTCTGTACTGGCTATTGTCCTGGTGTGGAGCTGTGAGTTAATGCACCCAACTGCAAAGCTGTTTGAACTGCAAGGTCGGTGGTTCAAGCTCACCAGCTGCTCCTCAGAAACCCTATACAGGATCGCTATGTGTCAAAATCGACTCAGTAGCACTTCACAACACAACAACAATAAATGACTATTGAGGTCTGGTGTAGCACTGTGGGTTAATGTGCTGGACTACAAAGTCAGTTTGAACCGCAAGGTCGGCGGTTCAAGCTCATCAGCTATACTTCAGAAACCCTTTACAGTGTCACTGTGGGTCTGAACCAACTTGAGGGCACATAACAAGGATGACTAATAATCATGAGCATTTTTTCATGTGCGTGTTGAACCAACTTGGTGACACTTAACAACAATGACTAATAATCATGAGCATTTCTTCATGTGTTTGTTGACTTCTTGAATTTACGAACTTTGGTGAAGTGTCTGTTCATGTTCTCTGCTCATTTTAAAATTAGATTGTCTTCTTTTCAAGGTGTTGAAGTGTTCTGTAAAGTCTAGACAGTTGCTCCTTGTCTGATAATTTCATTGCCAAAATTATTTTCCCAATCTGTGGGTACTCTTTTTATTCTTTTGGTGAAATCATTTGATACATATAAGTGCCTAATTTTCAGGAGGTCACAATCATTGATTTTGTCTTCTGTTTGTGTGTTTTCACTTACGTGTGATGGAATATTTATGCCATATATTAGAGCCTATACGTTTATATCTGTTCATTGATGGTCTTTATAGCTTTAGGTTTTACATTTAGAAATTTAACCCAAGTTACTTATTTTTGGTATATGGTTTGAGATATGAGTCTTGTTTTATTCTTCTGCAAAAGGATTTCCAGTTTTGCTAGTACCATTTGTTGAGGAGACTATTTGTCACTTAATGTGCTTTGGTCTTTTGTCACAGATCAACGTAGCACAGGTGGATAGATTTCTTTCTGGATTCTCAATTGTTCCATTGATCTATGTGTCTTTCATTGTAGTAGTACCAGCCTGTTTTGTGTAGGTTTCAAGACTGGGAAGTGAGAGACCTCCTAGTTCTTTTTTTTTTTAAGTAATGCTTTGCTTATTTTAGGATTAGTTACTTTCCGTATGAAGTTGGTGATTAGCTTTTCCATCTCTTGAAAGAATGATGTTGGTACCTGGATTAGGATTGCATTATATCTATAGGTTGCTTTAGGTAGTGTTGACATTTTCACAATGTTATCTCTTCCTATCCACAAGGTTGAAGTCCTGGTGTGGTGCTGTAGGAATAAGCACTGGACTTCAAGGTTGGTTTGAACCACAAGGTTGGTAGTTCAAACTCACTGGCTGTTCCTCAGAAAACCCTATGAGTCAGAACCTACTTAAGGGCACTTAACAACAACATCCACAAGTCTGATACAGGTTTTCATTTTTGTAGGTGTCTTTTGGTTTCTTAGAGTTTTACAATTTTCTTTGTATAGGTCTTTTGATTATCCCTGGAGAAGGACGTCATGCTTGGAAAAATGAGGGTCATTGTAAAAGAAAGAAGTCCCCCAACAAGATAGATTTACACTGTGGCAGAAACTACTGACTCAAATATAATGCTTATGAGGTGACTCAGGACTGGGCAGTGCTTCATTCTGTTGTACATAAGGTCACTATGAGTTGGAACTGACTCGATGGCACCTAACAACATTTAGTCACAAGATAGCATGTGTAGTACCAGTTCATGTGGCCAGCAAATTGCTAGTTCTATGTTGGGGTTAAAGATTAGCCCTTGATATCTTTCTTCAAGTAGTTTACATTTTGGCTGTTTATGTTTTTCTTGTAACTTCATGTCTTTTTAAGATATACATTTTTGTTAGAAAAAGGAGCAATTTTGACCTTTGTTCTAATTCTAAATTTCTAGTATATTAAAGGCTACTCAAAGCTGCATGTTCCCTATGAGATTTCTCAATTATATGTTCAGCAAGGGAGTTTATATACTTGTTCTTCTGTATGAAGGCACGTAAGGAGGCAAGCATTTTAGGAGAAATGAGTTTGGTTTATAGCCATTTGTCCTGAATGCTTTCATTCTGTCATCTTCATAGAGTTGTTGTGTCCTTATTCCTGCATTCCATCTCTTTTTTTGTTGTTGCTCTTCCTTTTTTTTCCTCAGTTAAACAGAGCAAAGTATAAATATGTTATTCACTCTATTTCGAAATTACTGGCAAACAGTTAATTTTGAGGACTGAAAATTAAGACTAACCACAGCAGTTGTTAAAACTAGAGTTTCCATAGGCAGAAATCCAATTCTGTTCAGACACCACCTGTTTCAATAGAGCATTTCAGACGCCCCGTTTGGCAAGGTTTTTGGAAGAAGATGTGGGGAATGTGCTTTCAGTCTGCGTACGTCACAGCATAGTGAGTGCAGTTCTATGTCTCACAGTGACAGTTAACATTATATATGATCTGTTTTTACAAGATGTAAATTGGAATCTTTTTGAAACATTGCTTATCATGAAATGGAATTCAAGTCCACAGTAGACCCCCCAACAAGGAGATTTGGTTATTAAATGCCAAAGGGCACTTGTGATAACAAGCTTTCACTGATGCAGTTGTGTGTAGTTATCTGAACATTCTGTTTCAGGGTTCTGGAATGAATCTTACGTAGGGTGGTTTGATAGTTCCTTCTGGAGGGCAGTTGAGAACACTTCTCCTAACACTGAACTGTCAGATCACATTCTCCACTCCTTGATTTTTTTTAAAAACAGGTATATAAATACACTGTATGAAAGGATGTAAGGGGCAAGATGAGAGTCCCACCAGACCACCAAGGTTGCTGATGCTCTAGTATACAGAGTTCTCTATGCACAGGGATGAGGATATCCCTGGGCTAAATTCTAAGAGTAGAATTGTGGCTCCAAGGCAAAGTGGAATATAAATTTTCACGGATATTTACACACTGTACTCCAAAGAAGTTATACTATTTTGTCCCTACATCAACAATGGGTAAGAGTGCCTATTTCTCCACACAGTGACTTATTAAACATTTTCTTCCAATCTGATGAGTGAAAAATGGTATCTCATTGTAAATTCACATTTCCCTTATGAGTAATGATGAGCATCTTTTCATATGTTTAAAATTCATTTTCATTTCCTTTCAGAGACCACATTTTAATGTATTTTAAATTGGAAATAGTCTAATGTCTCAGTTTCAACTTCAATTCATGGGTACTCTTCCCACAGACTTACATTTGGAAAGGTTACAAAAAGATACCGAAACCTCTTTGAACAAGGTTTGTGTTTTCAGGCTTCCTTTCAACGTGTAACAAATTATGTTTTTAGGAAATGATTTGTCGAGACTTTGGCTTCTGAAAAATCTAAGTGGCTTTTGTGTCAAACTCATCTCGATAGTGCCCAGAGAGAGATAGCTGGCTGCTTATTTTTAAAATGACTCAAAGAAAATAACACACGATAGATTATTTCCATGACGGTCACTGGGCAGCATCCTTGGCATTTGGGGATATTTGTTTTGGACAAGCATGCTTTTTGTTGTTGTATTTTGATATATATCATATGTAATTGTCTGCCTCAAAAGATAAAAGAATGCAGCTGTTTTTCACCAGCACTGACAAAAGGTAACTTATTTAAATCAATGTAAAAATGAAGAAGTTGAATTTAGCCATTTGGTTGTTTCTCAGTTGGTGTCCAATGCTGTTGAGTTTTCTTCCAACTCACAGCGATCCTGTATAGGGTTTCCAAGGAGCATCAGGTGGGTTTAAACCGCTGACCTTGTGGTTAGCAATCTGTTGCTTATCCTACAGCGCCAGTTGTTTTTGTTGTTAAGTGCTGTCGAGTCGATTCCGACCCATAGCGACCCTGAACAGGGTTTCCAAGGCTGTAAATCTATTGTTGTTGTTGTGTGCCGTCGAGTCGGTTCCGACCCATAGCGACCCTGTACAGGGTTTCCGAGGGTGTAAATCTTTACAGGAGTAGAAAGCCTCATCTTTCTCCCACAGAGCAGCTGGTAGTTTCGAACCGCTGACGACCTTAAGGTTCGCAGCCCAATTCGTAACCACTACGCTAGCTAGCAGAAAGCCTCATCTTTCTCCTGAGGAACAGCTGGTAGTTTCGAACTGCTGACCCTGGGGTTAGCAGCCCTATTCATAACCACTACGCTGCCAGAGCTCCTTTACGGCACCAGAGTGGAGGTTAATTTCATGTCGTTTTTGGTATTTCATTGTATTTTCTGTGTCTTTGACTTTCCCTCAACTCCCAAGCCTGGAAAATTAAATTGTGAAAATGGAGCATACATAGGCATGATAAATAGAATGTCAAAGTTGTAAATCTTAATTCCAAATGTAAGTTCCATCTCATCAGTTCTTTTGAGGAAAAGTGTGGTCACGTGAGATTATTTGTGCCATTCAGTTATAGACTATATGGTTTAAATCTTCTGAAAGTTGATTAAAATATGCACAAAAATGTATCTGTAGTATGAAACAGCTTTCCACCATTCTTTCCTTCTCAACTGTCTGTTTGGCTTTTAAGTAAGCAGGAGGGATGTGAAGATACCCTCTCACTCAGTCTCAAACTCCAACACGCTAACTATGTAAGCTGAGCAAAGGCTAAAACGCAATTAAATGACACAAGTCCATGTTCCTAGAGAGAGTACTAACAACAGTTCTGCTGACATGGAATTGTCAGTCATGGAATATTCTCCACAGATCTTCCAGCAGAGCTGCCAGGAGTAGCAGTTTAACTCTATGTGGGAGGCTCTTCATACAGGAACCTGAATTTATTTTTTGTAAGGAAATGCTGTGATACCAAAAATAAAACCATCACTTAAACTGCATCCCCGCCTCCAATGCACCAAAAGCCAAGAAAATAAGTCAATAGTATAGGTACAACTATGGAAATTTATCTAAAATAAGAAAGGAAAAAGAAGAATGTGTTCTCTTTTTAAATACCAAAATATTACATTGAAAATTGTAGATTCAGTTTCTCTTTTCCTACTTTATTATGAACTTGTTCCAAAGTTTTTATGCAAAGTTTGTCTAACACATCTGGGCCTATTCCTTACTTCTAGAATGGGAAAGTTTTGATTTTCCAAGTCAGATATTTTTGGGTTCATACTCTGTATGTTAATAAATAAAAATAACTTTAGGGATAGGGAGAGAGAAGAGGAATTGTTAGCATTTTATTTTCTGAATTTTTTTTGTACTATAATTGGTTATAGGAAACCCAGTCATTACTTAATATCTAAAGGTAAGATTAAACAAAAAATAAACTTATGAAACTGAAATAGATTTTTGTTTTGAGGGAATGAAAATACATGGTAAGTGATTTAATACAGTAAACTTTATAGCCACAAAGGACACAGCCATGGTGCAATAGAATGTTTGGTTTGAAATCTGAAGGCATAAATTCAGTTCTTAGATGGACTGTTAATCTACTGTAGGATCTAGGTAGATGTTAACTCTAAAATGAGTATATGTTCCTTGTGTTACAACTCTGAGTTTTAAATAAAATGTGATATATTGTTAAGCAGTGAACAGATTGTTTTATTTGTTGAGTCAGCCTCTATTTTCTTCAGATTTGTTATTTTTTAGGTTAAATTATGATTTTTACTACTTGTAAAGGAGAAAGTAAAAGTTCATATCCCAAGACTTTGAACTGATTATGGTGTTCCAGTCCTCCAGCATAGAAATGCTAAGGCAAATATAAGACATATGGAGGTAAAACAGCTGAACAGAAAATTTCCAAGGGCAGCTACAGAAGACAAAGTCAGGTGTTATAATGAAATGTGCAAATATCTGGAATTAGAAAACCAAAAGGGAAGAACACACTCAGCATTTCTCAACCTGAAAGGACTGAAGAAAAAATTCAAGCAGCAATTTGTAATATTGAAGGATTCTTTGGGGGAAATATTGAACTATGCAGAAAGCATCTAAAGAAGATGGGAAGAATACACAGAGTCATAAAAAATAAATTGTCGATATTCAACCATGTCAAGAGGTAGCATATGATCAAAAGCCAATGGTACTGTAGGAAGAGGTTCAAGGTACACTGAAGGCATTGAAAAAGAACAAGGCTCTGGGAAATTGGTGGAATGAATAAAACCTGAAATCTTTCAACAAACTGATGCAACACTGGAGGTACTTAGTCATCTATGCCAAGAAATTTGGAAGACAGCTGTCTAGCCAAGTGATTGAAAGAGATTCAGAGGTGGCTCAGAATCATTAGATAATGCCATCAATATCACATCCAATTATAATTTTGCTAAAGATAGTTCAAAAATGGCTAAAGCTGTGCATTGACAGTGTCAGACAAGGATGTGTGGAACAAGGAATATTATTGCTGAGGTCAGATGGATCCTGGCTGAAAGCAGAGACTACCAGAAAGATGTTTACATGTGCTTTATGGATTATGTAAAGGCTGTCAACTGTGTGGATCATAACAAGCTATGGATAACATTGCAAAGAATCAAAGAATGGTTTTTACAGACACTAATAGGCAGTCTTTAGAACCGAAGAAGGGGACGGTGGTTTAAAATTAGGAAAGTTGTGTGATAGTGTTGAATTTAACCATTCTTAGTCTGTACACTGAGAAGGTGGATCCTATGTAGAAGGTGGCATCAGGATTGGAGGAAGACTCATTAGCAACCTGAAATACACAGATGATACAACCTTGCTTGCTGAAAGCAAAGAGGATTTAAAATAACTAGTGGTTAAGAATAAAGACCACACACTTCTGGAAAAAGATGGCGGATCGGGTGGAAGTGTAGTGACGAGCTCTGCCGAGAACAACACAGAATACAGGACCAAGAAGGCTCAGGGAATGGCCCCAGTACTCTGAACCACATGTAAAGGAATATCTAGAAGTTTGGAAGACTTACAGCTGGGGAGTTTGTGGCAGAAGCAAGAAATCAATTGCTTCCTGGTTCAGGATGCTCAGCTGCTCCAGGACCCGCCATTTTTTGTGGGGCCAAGCAGAGAAAGGATCAGAGCAGCCATGGACGCCTGACAGAGCCACAGAGATAGAGGTGTGGACATTCTTTTTTTTGGTATCTTTTCGTT
>NW_006408583.1:5870585-5893392 GCF_000296735.1 Chrysochloris asiatica
AATTTTTACAGCTGTTTCTCTTCATTTTGAGTTGTGCCCCATCAGCAAATGAAGGTCCCATGGTCTTTTCTCCCATGGGCTTTATTCCATTTGTGTCATCACAGTCAAGTCTACTTTGAGGCGGCAGCTCTTTCCCAGTTGCATTTTTAGTGCCTTCCAACCTCTGGGGCTCATTTTCTGGCACTATATCTATCTGACAGTGTTTCTCTGCTATTCATAAGGTTTTCAGTGACTAAATATTCAGGATTAGTTCGTCATAATCTTTTTCGTAGTCTTTGTCTGGAAGCTCATCTGAAACCTGTCCACCACGGGTGACCCTGCTGGTATTTAAAATACCTGTGGTCTAGCTTCCAGAATCACAGCAACTCACAAGCCACCACAATTCGACAAACTGACAGACGAGTGGTGGCACATGCATATGAGGTGATTGAAAATCCCATGACTTTGATCAGGAATACCTTAGTTCTCAAACTGGGATCTTTGCTGTTTAACACTTTAAAGAGGTCTTGTACAACAGAGGTGCCTAATGCAATACTCTGATTTCTCGACTGCTGCTTTCTTGAGTGTTGACTGTGAATCTAACACAAAAGGAAGTCTTTGACGATGTCAGTCTTGTCTCCATCTATCTTGGTATTATTTATTTTGAAGAGCTGTGTTATTGTTGCTGGGTTTTTTGTTTTTTTTTTTTGGTTTTTTTTTTTTACACTGAAGTGCAATCCATACTGAAGCCTATTGTCTTTCATCTTCATCAGTAAGTATTTTAAATCATCCTTGCTTCCAGCAAGCAAGGTTTTATCATCTGCATATTGCAAGTTGTTAATGAGTCTTCCTCCAATCTTGATACCCACATTCTTCTTATATAACTTAGCTTCTCAGATTTGCTCTGCATATAAATTCAGTAAGTGCAGTGAAAGGATACAATCCTGACACACATCTTTACTGATTTTTAAACCATTCCTTATCCCCTTGTTCTGTTCTCATCTCTGCCCTAGTGTTCATTTATTTACAGATTCTTTAATTTTTTTCAGCAATGCTTCATAGTTTTTAGTATAAGCTTTTTTATTCTTTTCCTTAAGATTTTTATAAATTATATGCATCCATTCTATTTGAGTTTCTTTTAATTTTTGAATTAAGAAATGCTGTGTTATAGTCAAATCTTTATATTGACTTAACCCTTCTGATAATGCAATCCATTGAGGTTAAAGATGTATATGCCTAAGTACTGTAGAGCAACACAAGCTGAGAATGTTTCACCTGCACTAAGTTTAACACTGTAATTGATTAGTCAGCCTCGAAACTGACAATGTTACTTGAATAAATTATTGAGATGTGTAGTAGCTTTTCTGCTCAAATTTCTGCACAACTGTCTAGATTTTCTTAGGTAAAGTGACTACATCATACGAATTAAAATGGCAGACTGTTACGAAATACACCTCCTCCACCCCCAAGATGTTGGCATTTGTAGCTATATAACTTCGGACAAATTACTAACCTCATTTAGCCAGCCCCCTCATTTGTAATAATTGTGTAGATGACTTGAAGGGATGCACACAAATTATTTATCACAGTGATTGTTATATGGGCAAAGTCCAGTAATAAGGAGCCCTGGGATGACTCTGTAGTATATACATTGGATTGCTTGCTGACCACAAGGTCGGCAGTTCTAATCCACCAGCCACTCTTGGAAATTTTATACAGGGTAGCTATGAGTCAGAAGCTACTCAAAGACACTGAATAGCAGCAACAACTAGTAATTGTTAGATGCCACCAAAACAGGTCCGATTCATAGACAGCCTGTGCACAACAGAACACAACACTTCCTGGTCTTGTTTCATCCTCACGATAGTTGTTACACTTGAGTCCAGGGCTTCTGGCACTGTTCCAGTCCTTCTCATCTGGGGTTTTCCTCTTTTGGGCTGATAATGCACTTTACCAAGCATGAGGTCCTTCTCCAGAGATTAGTACCTCCTGATAACATGTCTGAAGTATGAAAAATGAAGACTTGCCAGGGTCCTTATGAGTCAAAAGTGACTTGATAGCATATAACAACAACAAAATGTATAAATCCTATCATGTTATAGCTGTATACTTCTTTGATAGATTCGATGAAATTCCTTGTTTTATTAATCAGTAAATTGAGGCACCAAATGTCTCTGTGATTGGTCAAACAAGGGATAGGTGAGTCATCATTTTGGGTCACTTTTTAATATACTCTTTGAGCTCTGGTAGCATAGTGGTTACGAATTGGGTTGTGAACCGCAAGGTCAGCAGTTCGAAACTACCAGCTGTTCCGTGGGAGAAAGATGAGGCTTTCCGCTCCCATAAAGATTTACAGCCTTGGAAACCCTGTACAGGTTCGCTATGAGTCGGAACCAACTCCATTTCACATCACCACAACAATAATAATAATACAGAGAAGTGCTAGTTTTCTTTCTAAAACTACAAATGAAGGAAGATGAACAATTATAATTAATTCCTAAGGCCACCTCTAGTAGTGCCTTGTTGTTATTGTTTTGTGACTGAGTTGGTTCTGCTCCTAGTGACCCTGTATAGGGTTTCCAAGGATTGTCTGGTGAGTTTGAATTTGGTGGTTGAATGCTTATCCTACAGTGCCACACCAGCTCTTCTTAGGCCCAGTAAGATAGTGCTTAGGAGATGCTCCCGAGAGAGCAGCTGGCTGAACTTCCAGATTTGAAGAGAGACAAGCAGTTTACTTGTTGCTGGTAACAGAAAACTTTATCCTTCTGTTTCTTCCTTCAGTAACTGAAGTTCTCTGTATAAGACAGGTTGCCCTTGCTCCTGGAAACTCACTTTGAGTAGAAAAAAAATAACGTTTACAAAGTTCCTTACCCACAGGCAGGCAGACACACATTCACATACACTCTTGGTTTTGAAGTAAGCCAGCATCAATTATCTGTGGTGATTGCTTATGCTTCCATGTTCTCAAAATTAAAGGCCAGGATAAGCTGAGAGGGTAGGAGAGGTTTCTTCTTCAGTAGACTAAGAACAGTAAGGGTATACATGAATGCTGAAGTAGTTCCTTTGGCCTTAACCAGCGTATGAAAATACTATAATAAAGTCATCAAATAACTTTGTATTCTATCAAGTTCCCCAAAGTAGACATGCAAATAAACCAAGAAGTAATGGTGATTCTTTGAATCACCTGAAAGATTTTCTCCCTAGGGTTGGGAAATAAGTTGGATGGTATGTAGGCTGGCAATAGTTGTCTGAGAATCAACTTCCGGAGGACTGGGCTGCCACGTCTTTGGGTGGAGGAGGGCAACTGCTTTGGTCTTGATAGTCTTTCTCACACACACACACTCTCCACAATCAGGATGCATGATCTAAAAATTGTTTCAAGTATTTGAATCTAGGACAAATAGGACTGGCTCAGGAAATCTAAGATGCTTTTCAAATTCTAAGATTTGGGACTAAAGGTTTCTATTCCTGTGTTTAACTAACAGTGAAGGTTCACTGAACACAAACGGATTTATCCTGGTTTTAAAAATCAAATTTGAGTATCCCATTAAAGTCTTGATGCTCCTTTCTCCATCCCTTTTTGCTTTCAGATACTTTTTCATTCCTCCCACTTCTTGCCCAGGTAGCTCTGAGTACGTACTTAAAGAAAATAAAAAATGTCTTTCCAAGAGAATCTTTTTCGTTTAGTGATGACCTTATCCAGAAAAGGTATAAGTTATTTTCATTTAAAATATTTGAGTAGCTCTGGTAGTGTAGTGGTTATGAATCGGGCTGCTTATCTCAAGGTCGGCAGTTCGAAACTACCAGCTGTTCCACGGGAGACAGATGAGGCTTTCTACTCCTGTAAAGATTTGCAGCCTCAGAAACCCTGTGCAGGGTCACTGTGAGTCGGAACCGACTCCACAGTACTTAACAACAACAGCAATTGTAGGTCAGCTGAGTGCCAGATGCTGGGATGTAGAATGAATGATCATTGGCTTTGCTGCTTTCTGCCAATTCCTACTCCTCAGTCAGCGAGCATTCAGGGGTTAATAAATGCTTTTCTCCTCAGAAGACTAAAATAACCCAGGTCAATTTCTTAAAAAAACATATGTAAATAAAAGGAAAAAAGAAAGCAGCACAGAAGTCCCTAGCTGTCAGTTCAGACTGCCCGGGTGTGCTTTTAGGAGGAAAGGCTGTAGTGCTGTCCAAGCTGCTTGCAGTGGGGCGCCAGAAACTCTGCAGTTGGAACCTATCCCCACCCCACTCCAAGGAGGCTCAGAGATTCTAATCATGTGTGGTATTGTTTGCTTGCTTGGCTTTGTTTTTGTGTATAATTTAACAATATCGTTTCATTTGGCATTCTTGAAAGCAAACCCCTGCTTTTCCTTATATTAGGAAAGCAATGATTTATCTGACAATTCTCATTTGTATAAGGAACCCTTAGATCCTTTTGGAATAGTACTTAAATTCTTTGAAGAATATGGTGCAATTTCCTTCTGTTCAGGATGATATGGGCCCTTGGAGAGAGCCCAGTGGAGTAAATTGAACAGGTTGAGGACTCATTTAGGACATCCTCCCTCTTCTGATTTAAATTCCATCCTCAAGGGTCCCTTAGTCAATGAGCCGATGCTAGTCATAGATTGAAGCATAGGCTCACCCCCCCCCCAAAATACAATATTTTTTCATTGAGTCTTTTATTCCCTATGCATTATTTTCTTGTTTTATTTGCTATCCATTTTTGAGTACTTATTGCTAATGCGCCACACTGCAAAGCTGTTTGAATTGCAAGGTTGGCAGTTCAAGCTCACCAGCTGCTCCTCAGAAACTCTATATAGGTGTGCTATGGGTCGGAATCGACTCAACAGCAGTTAACAACAGCAACATTATATATTTCATTAGGCACTTTGCAAACATTTTTCTCACTTAAAATAATAATCCTATGGAGACCTTCTTATTTTATTTCAATAGAACAGATAACACTGCAGTTCAGTGACATTTTGTACAGGTTTGCCTGACGTCAAGATCTCTCCTTACATTGTTATAGGATGCTGTTGAGTTGGTTCTGACTCATAGTGATCCTATATAGGGTTTCCAAGGAGCAACTGGTGAGTTCAAACTGCCAACCTTGTGGCTTGCAGTCCAGTGCTGATCCACAGCACCACGCTCCTTACTTTAGAGGGATAGATACACTCTGAAACTTGTCCTTGAGTATAGAGTAGCGAAAGTAAATGAAGACAAAATAAAGTATTATAATGAAATGTGCAAATACCTGGAGCTAGAAGACCAAAAACGAGTAATACACTCAGCATTTCTCAAGCAGAAAGAACCGAAGAAAAATTCCAACCTTGAGTTACAATACTAAATAAAAGAATTCTTTGAGCTTCTGGTATGGCATTGTAGGATCAGCACTGAATTGTGAACCTCAAGGTCGGCAGTTTAAACCCACCAGCTGTTCCTCGGGAACCCTATACAGGGTTGTTATGAGTTGGAACCAATTTACCGGCATTTACCAAAACAACAGTGGACAAAATATTAAACTGTGAAGAAAGCATCCAAAGATGGCAGGAATGCAATGAATCATTTTAACAGAAATAATTGTTGACACTCACCCGTTTCAGGCAGGTAGCTCCCAGAATTGATGGTATTAAAAGGAGTCATCCAATCTGCACTGAAGATATTAGTGAAAAACAAGTTTCCAGGATTGACAGAATACAAATTGAAATGCTTCAGCAAACTGATTCGGGGCTTGAAGCACTCACTAGTCTTGCCAAGAAATTTGTAAGACAGCTACCTAGCCAACCAACTGGAAGAGATCCATATTTATGCTCCATACACCCTAAGAAAGTCACCCTACAAAATATGGAAGCTATAGAACAATATTATGACTATCACAGACAAGTAAACTTTTGCTAAAGATAGTTCAAAAGCAATTGCAGCAGCACATAGACAGGGGACTGAGAAATTCAAGCTGGATTCTGAAGGGGACGTGGAATGAGAGACATCACTGCTGATGTGAGATGGGTCTTGGCTGAAAGCAGAGAATACCAGAAAGATGTTTACTACTTGTGTTTTACTGACTAGACAAAGATGTTCGTCAACAGTGTGGATCATAAAAAATTATGTTTAACATTGCAAAGAATTCCAGAACGCTTAATTGTGCTCATACAGAACCTGTATAGGCATTCAAACCAAGCAATGGGATACTGCATAGTTTTAAATCAGAAAAGGTATGTGTCAGGGTTGTATCATTTTACTATCCTTATTCACCATGTATGCTGAGAAAATTATCCATGAAGCTGGATGATAATAAGAGAATGCAGCATCAGGATTGCAAGAAGGCTCATTAGCAACCTGTGATATGAAGAAGGTACCACTTCATTGAAAGTTAAGAGGACTTGAGGCATTTGATGACAATTAACTTTCAGTATGGATTAAAATTCAATGTCAAGAAAACAAAACTCCTTACAACTGGGCCAATAAACAACATTATGATAAATGAAGAAAAGATTAATGGTGCTACGGATTTCATTTTACTTAGATCCACATTCAGTGCTCATGGAAGCAGTAGTCTAGAGACCAGATGACATACTTCAGCGGGCAAATCTGCTGCAAGAGACCTTTAAAGTGTTTCTACTGTTTGATTTTTTTCACTCTTCTTTGCTCTGAATGGGGAGAGACCAATAGTTGCAATGTAGATGGGGGCTCAGAAGATTTTATGACTTCAGTTTCTTGGTGATCTCTGCTTGTTGCCATGTCTCATCTCCAGTGTTACAGCTCTGTCTGTCTCTGTGTCCTGGATCTTGGAGGTTTTCAGTACAGTAATCCTAGGCCTAAAGGATGCACTCCATCTCCAGCTTCTTCCCTGGTGGTAGTAAGTTCTCCCTTTTTATCTCTGGATGGCTCATTTTAAGCCTAGCAGGATGGCAAAATGGAGCAATTTCCCATGTTAAGCTTCTATACATTTTATTTGTATGGTCCCACCCTCACAAGGGTGCCATATACCTTATTTGCACTATTAGCAAACTGTCCAGTTCCCATGGTGGACCACAAGTACCTCACATTTCATTTTCCTACCCAGTTATTTGTTGGAAGTTAGCCCTGTTAGAGTGGATTATGTGTTGGACTGCTAACAGCAGTTCAGCAGTTTGAATTCACCAGCCTCTTCACAGAAGAAAGATGAGGCTTTCTGCTCCCATGAACATTTACTGCTTCGGAAACCCTCTACAGGGTCTCTGTGAGTAGGAATAATGACTCAGCAGTACACCACCACCACCAAGAACACTAACAACCACAAAGACTATGGCTAGAATTGCCGCATAAAGTAATTCACTGACCAGAGTCATTAACTAGTCTTCCTTATAGACATGGATATTGTTACTTATAGCATTCGACTTCAGGATGATTTTGAAGTGTTCTTTCAGATGAACTAATGAGTTAATTGTGTCATTTTTGCTAATGTTAAGTTAGATCATTTGGTTAAGATTGTACCTGCCAGTCTTCACTCTGAAATTTCTCTTTTTCTCTCTAGTAATAAGTATTTTATGGAAGATCCCTTGAGAAAATGTAATATCCTGTTCCTCATCAAACTTAAGATTGGTAGTGTATGTATTATTATATCATTCGGGACAACTGGATTTGTAGTTTCCAGTGGGTTGTAATTGCTTACTGTCACTATTTTGATGCCTAAATTATCTTGACTTATTCAGTAAGAGTTTGTTCATTCTAGCTTATCAGTCATTTAATGTGTTATGGTCATTTTTGTGTGTTTTTAGTTTTTGCTACAAAAAGAAAAAAGAGGGTGTGTTCCACCCTGGATTCTCCCATTTTTTAAAGGAGTGGCTCCTTTTACTGACCCCTAACCCAAGCCAGTACATTTCAACTCCTCCTCAGAATCATCCACAAGTATTGCCATACACTTTGTTCCCCTGACTCTAGTGGCTGTTGAACTGAATTGTTCAGGAAAAGCGCACTTTTTTATTTCTTTTTTTTCTTATAATTTGTGTTAGCTCTGTGTGAGTGAGTGGGACCTGTGTCATATTTACTGTCATATACAAGTGTCTCCTATGTAGTGTATGGTGGTGGTGGTTGTATACCGTAGAGTTGGTTCCAACTCATAATGACCCTGTATAGGGTTTCCAAGGCTGTACATTTTTATGGGAGCAGAAAGATTCATCTTTGTCCCACAGAGCAGCTGGTAGATTTCCCATACTCTCAAATGTCCCTTCGGAGTGCAGTGTCTTTGTAGGATAAACAATGGACAGTGAACCACAAGGTTGGTGGTTCAAGCTCACCAGCCACTTGGCAGGAGAAAGATGAGGCTGTCTGCTCCTGCAGACTTACAGCCTTGGAAACCTGATCCACGGTCACTTAAGAATAACAACAAAGTGTCCTGGGTGCACCACATATAGCCACCTCCTTTTCCAAGGGTGAAAGGAAAAGTCTCTTGTAATATGGAAATTTCATATTAGCCAGTTTTACCTTGCAGTTTGTTGTCTCTATTCATTTGATCAAATATTTACAGAGAAAAATGGATTTCACTTGTGGATTTTTCTTATTATACCTTTGGTAATAAGTAATAGAACATAGAAAAGATAAGACTAAATCAACAGCTCCTTACTATTAATAGACATAGTCATCTATATTCCTTAAACTCCTGTGGGTAGAACCACAGTATATCATATATAAGCAAACTCTCTTTGATTATAATAATTTTTGTATTATAAAATTATTCAAGCATTCATTCATTCAGTGAATATTTAATTGCTTATTCTTAGCCAAATACTTATCTCACAGATTTCTTAAAAAGATTAAATAAGACAATGTATGTACTCTGCTTATAACCAAATAATGAAACCAACTTCCACTGAGTTAATTATATAGTGACCTTGTCTGGTGTTTCCAAGGTTGTGTATCTTTATAAAAACTGAAAGCCTCACTTTTCTCCCACAGAGCTGCTGGTGGGTTTGAACTGTGTATCCTTTGGTTAACAGTTCAGTACTTATCCTAACAGGGCTTTGCTTATGTTGTTGGTGTTGAGTGCTTTCAGATTGTTTCCAACTTAGAGCAGCCCTGTTTAGGGTTTCCAAGAAGCAACTGGTAAGCTTGAACTTTTAACCTTGTGGATAGCAGTCCAGTGTTTATCCTGTAGTGTCACACCAGGACTCTGAATGGCTTTGCTTATGTTGTTGATAAGTGCCATCAAGTAGGTTCCAACTCATAGTGACCATATATAGGGTTTCTGAGGAGCAATTGTTGATTTTGATCTGTCAACCTTATGGTTCAAATTCACCTTGTGGTCTAGTGCTATCCTACAGTACCACGCCAGAACTAAGTAGATAATAAGCCATTAAATTCTCCTTAGTAAACTGTAAGTTTTCTGACACCAGAAATTTAGAGTTAGTTTTAAAATAAAACTATCAGCTTGTAACTAGTTGCTGTCACATCAGTTCCCACTCATGGAGCCCCTTTGTATGGCAGAGGAGAACTGTGCTCCAGAGCATTTTCAATGACTGATATTTCCTTGCTTCTAAGGAACCTCTGGGTGGACTTGAAACTACAACTTTGAAGTTAGCAGCCAAGCACATTGTTTGCACCAGCCAGGAACTACAAAAATATCTTCTTCTTGTTGTTGTTTAATGCAATCCGGTCGGTTCTGACTCATAGTGACCCTGTATAGGGTATCCACGGAGTGACTGGTGGGTTTGAATCACTGACTTTGTAGTTCAAACTGACCGTATCTTGCAGTGCCACACCAAGACTACATGAAACTCTTACTGTATAATAATTGATACGTAGAAGGATTGCATGCGTTTATACTAAGGATGTAAAAGGTACCAGCCAATTTAAGAATGATAGATTGTAACTAGTACCATTCAAGCAGTCTAATGTGTCTTCCTAGTCCAAGTCTTTGCCCCTCCCCAAATGTGACTAACTCCTGAATTTTCCTGAGTGATTGTACCACACGTGTATGTCTTCATCTCTTTGTTCAGTTTCACTTGTCTTTGATCTTTATGAATATGGCTTGATACTATATGTAATTTTTTATGACTTTAAGCTATGTCACAGTCCTCCTTGTTATTGCATGCTTTTGTTTTAAATTTTGCTACTGTAAAAAAGTCAGCACTGCTTTTGTTGTTAAGTGCTGTTGAGTCTTTTCCCACATAAAATAATCGCATGTCTGGTCCTGCGCCCTCCTCACAGTTGTTGTTGTGTTTGAACCCATAGTTGTTGCCACTGTGTCAGTCCATGTTTCGAGGTCTTCCTTTTTTCACTGACCCTTCACTTTACCAAGCATGATGTCCTTCTACAGGGATTGATCACTCCTGGTATATCCAAAGAATGAGAGCTGAAGTCTCACTATCCTTGACTTCAAGGAGAATTCTGGCTGTGTTTCTTCCAAGCCAGATTTGTTTGTTTGTTCTGGCAGTGTATGGTACTTTGAATATTCTTTGGCAAGAACATAATTCAAATGCATTAATTCTTATACAGTCTTACTTATTTGTTGTCCTATTTTCATATGCATATGAGGTTATTGTTTGGGTCAAGCACACTGTAGTCCTAAAACTGGCATATTTGTTCTTTAATACTTTAAAGAGGCCTTTTGCAGCAGATTTTTCTAATGCGATTTCTTGGTTGCTGCTTCCATTAGCATTGATTGTGGATCCAAGCAAAATTAAGTCTTTAACAACATCAGTCTTTTTTCATTTTTCATCATTCTTTTTATTGGCCAGTTGTGAGGATTTTCATTTTCTTTACATTGAGGTGCAATCCATACTGAAGACTGTGGTCTTTGATCTTCATTAGTGAGTACCTTAAGGCCTACTCCCTTTCTGCAAACAAGGTATGTCACCAACATTTTGCAGGTTGTTAGTGACCCTTCCTCCAACCCAGATACCACATTGTTCATATAATCCAGTTTCTTATTTTCTCAGCATACATATTGAGTTAGCAGGGTGAAAGGATACAACCTGGCACATACCATTTCTGATTTTAAACAGTTCAGTATCTGCTTGTTCAAATGGCTTTCCCTTGGTCTCTGTACAGTTTCTTCATGAGCATAACTGAGTGTTCTGGAAAACCTTTTCTTTACAATGGTCTCCATAATTTGTTATGATCCACATTGTCAAATGTCTTTGCATAGTCAATAAAGCATAAGTAAACGTCTTGTATTTTCTGCTTTTAGCCAAGATCCATTGGACTTGGCAATGATATCCCTAGTCCCACATCTTCTCTGGAATCCCAGTTGAATTTCTGGCAGCTTCTTGTTGATGTACTGCTGCAACCATTTTGAATTATCTTCAGAATTTTATTGGCAAATGATATGAGTGATGTTCGATATTTCCACATTCCATTGGGTCACCTTTCTTTCGAATGAATATAAATATGGATCTCTTCCAATCAGTTGGCTAGGTAACTGTCTTCCAAATTTCTTGGAATAGATGAGGAGCCCTTCCAGTGCTACATCAGTGTGTTGAAATGTTTCAATTTGTGCTTCATCAAATCCTGGAGCCTTGTTTTTGCTAATGTGTTTGGTGCAGCCTAGATCATCAATATCTTCAATTGCTATTCATATAGTAAGTGTTGAAATGGTTAAGCAGCTACCAATTATTTATGGTGTGGTGATTCTGTATTCCTTCCATATTTTTTTGATGCTTCTTGCATCATTGTTCAGTATTGCAAAGCGAGGTTTGAAGTTTTTCTTCAATTTCATTCAGCTTGAGAAATGCTGAATTTTCTTCAGCTTCAGCCTGAACTTGCATGTGAATAGTTGATGGTCTTTACCACAGTCTGTCGCAGACATGTTTTGACTGATGATATTGACTTTCTTCATCATCTCTTCTTACAGATTTAGTAAATTTGATTTCTGTGTAGTCCAGGTAGGGAGGTCAACATGTATTGTTGCCTTTTGTGCTTTTGAAAAAAGGTGCTTGGAATGAGCAAGACATTTGTCTTGTAAAATTCTATCATGTGATCGCCAACATTGTTTCTGTCACCAAGGCTGTACTTTCTAATTGTTGATCCTTATTCTTTCCCCCCCAACTTTCACATTCTAATGACCAATAATTATCAGTGCGTCTTGAGTGCATGTTTGCTCAGGTTCAGAGTGAGTTAAGTTGGTTGTTGTTAGGTTCCATTGAGTTGGTACTGACTCACAGCGACCCAATGCACAACACAACGAAACACTGGGCCAACCTCACTATTGTTGCCATGCTTGAGCTTATTGATGCTGCCACTTTGCCAGTCCATCTCAATGGGGGTCTTCCTCTTTTTCTCTTACCCTCCACCTTACCAAACATGATATCCTTTTCCAGCAACCGGTCCCACCTGACAATATGTCCGAAGTATGAGAGGCAAAGTTTGGCCATCCTGGCCTCCAGGGAGCACTCTGGCTGCACTTACTCCAACACAGATCTGTTTGTTCTCTTGGCAGCCCACGGCACTTTCAATATTCTCCTCCAACACCATAACTCAAAAGCATCAATTCTTCTATGGTCTTCCTTATTCACTGTTCAGCTTTCGCATGCATATGAGGTTATTGAAATTACCATGGCTTGGGTCAGGCGCACTTTAGTCCTCAAGCTGACATCATTGCTTTCCAACACTTTAAAAAGATCTTGTGCAGCAGATTTGCCTAATGCAATACATCATTTGATTTCTTGACTGCTGCTTCCATGAGTGTTGATAGTTGATCCAGGAAGAATGAAGTCCTTGACAACTTCAATCTTTTCTCCATTGATAAGAATGTTGTTTATTGGTCCAGTGGTGAGGATTCTTGTTTTCTTTACATTGAAATGCGATCCATACTAAAGGCTGTGCTCTTTGATCTTCATTAGTAAATATTTTAAGTCCTCTTCACTTTCAGCAAGCAAGGTTGTGTATCATCTGCATATCGCAGGTTGTTAATGAGCCTTCCTTCAATCCTGATGCCATGTTTTTCTTCATTTAACTTAGCTTCTCGAATTATCTGCTCAGTATACAAGTTGAATAAGTATGGTAAAAGAATACAATCCTGTCATACACTTTTCTTTATTTAAACCATTCAGTGTTCCCATGTTCTGTTTGAACAGCTACCTCTTGGTCCAGGTACAGATTCCTCATGAGCACAATTAAGAGCTGCGGAATGCTCATACTTCGCAGTGTTGTCCATAGCTTGTCATGATCCACACAGTTGAAAATAGAAAGTACAGGTAAGCGTCTTTCTTATATTCTCTGCTTTCAGCCAAGATCCATTAGACACCAGCAGTGCTATCCCTCATTCCATGTCCTCTTCTGAATCTGGTTTGAGCCTCTGGAAGTTCTCTGTCAATGTATGCTTGCAGCCTTTTCTGTCTTACCTTTAGTAAAACTTTATTCGCATGGGATATCGAAGCTATTGTCTGATGAAAAGGTTGGTAGACCTTTTCAGTTTCATTAACAATGGCTTTAGTGGTTAGTGCATGAATTTGAATAATAGTGGTATTCACTGGTGGTGGTAGTGGTTGTTGTGTTCCATTGCATCTGTTCCAACTCATAGTTACCATGTACAGGCTTTCCAAGGTTGGTAATTCTTTATGGGAGCAGAAAAACTGCATCTTTCTTCCATGGAGAGGCTGGTGAATTTGAACTGCTAACCTTGCAATTAACAGTCTAACATGTAACCTGCTCTGCCATTAGAGCTCTTTGGTCTTCCTTGAAGGTATATGTATACTGTACTTATGGGTAGATCTTGAAATGGCTTTGATCATGAATGTGACCCCATACCTCTTCAATTTGTCATTCCTGGCACAGTAAGCCATTTGATTAGCCTGATTCAGAAGGCCATCACCAGTCCATTTGAGCAGGGCCTGGGATATTGATCTTTATATGCTCCATTTCAATTTTGGCAGCTTCCAGTTTTACTAGTGTCATACATTGTATAGTCCACATCCCAATTATTAATGGATTTTTGCAGCTTTTGGAGTTGTGCCCCTTCAGCAAGTGAAGCTCCTAACAACTTTGTTCCGTCCACGTCATTTCGGTCAACTCTACTTTGGGGAGGCAGCTCTTTTCTAGTTTTACTTTGAGTGCCTTCCAATTGATGGGGCTCATCTTCTGGCGCTATATCTGACAAGGCTGCATTGCTGTTCATAAGGTTTTCAGTGGATAATCATTCAGAAGTAGTCCACGTCTCCTTCTTCCTAGTCTGCCTTAGTTTGAAAGCTCCACTGACACTTGCCCACCATGGGTGACCATGCTAGTATTTAAAATAATGATGCCATAGATTCCAGCATCATGGCAACACTCAAGTCACCACAGTGTGACAAACTTACAGACAAGTCATGAGTAAAAATCCACTGTGCCTGTATCAGTTTTTACATTCATTCTCTTAGAGGTCCAGGTGTGGCACTGTGGGATAAGCGTTGGACTGCTAATTGCAAGGTTGGTGCCTCAGAGCCACCAACCACTCCGTGAATACTGTGTACAGTCTCTGTGAATCAGAACCGACTCAACGACACTTAATATAACACCACCGTATCAGGTTGGCAGTTCGAAACTACCAGTGGCTCAGCGCGAGAAAGATGAGGCATTCTGCTCCCGTAAAGATTTACAGCCTCGGAAACCTTGTGTAGGGTCACTATGAGTCGAAGCCGACTCCATGGCACATAACAACAACAACAAATCAGGAATGGACAGAGTTTCTATTGCTCTGTTTTATTGTCAGACTTGTTCATCTTTTTCCATTTAGTAGGCTAAAGTTTATACCATTTTTATCTTGTTTTTTATTTCCTTGATTAGTAATAAAATTAAATGGGCTTGAATCTCAGTTCTACTCCTAACTCAGTTCTACTCCTAACTGTATATATACATACCTAAGGAGCCCTGGTGGTGCTGTACAGACTACAGCTGGACTACTAACCTTAAGGTCTGCAGTTCAAACCCACCAGCAGCTCCTCGGGAGAAGATGAGGCTTTCTGTTCCCATGAATACTTGCAGTTTCAGACACCTTAACAGAAGGTTGCTGTGAGTCTGAATGGACCCGATGGCAGTCGGATTTTTGATTTGGAGCAACACTGAACTTGTATTTCAGGGGCAATTTATGTTTCTTTTTCTGTGAGTGTTTGCTCCTACCTTCTGCTCATTTTTATATTTATTTGCTGAAGGTCTTTTGTATTGTGCAGATAACTATCTATTCTTGATAACATTTACTGTACATAGCTTTTCCCAATTGGTGGCTTGTTTTCTCCCTTTATGGTATTTTGCTTTCAGTTTGAACATTTTATGTGTAATTTTCAGGAACCTATTTATTGGTTCACATTTACCATGTTGTTCAACCATCACCACTAACTTTCTTTTGGTATCTTTTGATAGACAGAAGTTCTTAACTGTAATGTAGTCAGATCGTTCATAGTCATACAGATGTTCCCTTGTATGGTTTTTTCTTCCCAAAATGATTTAGACATTTCATTTAGCATTTAAGTATTTTCAAACATCTGGAATTTATTCAGTGTGTGGTATGAGGTAAGGGTGTAATTAAAGTTTTGCCCTATATAGGAAACCAGTTCCAGGACATGCTATTGCATTGTTTGTGCTTTCCCCAGTAATCTACAGTGCCTTGCCTGTCAGACATCAGATTTTCATGTCTCTGAGTATGTTTAGGGGTTTTTTTCATTCGTTGTTGTTAATTTTTTCATCTCTATTCAGTTGGTCATTGTGTCAATTTCTCTAGCAATACCACAGTGCTGTCATTGTTATCATTTTATAATAAGGATTGCTCTGCAGCGTCATATGTCATATTATTTCGTTCTTTTTCTCCATGAATGTTTTAGAGTCAGTTTATTTGAAAAACTTTATTGGAATTTGGATTGAGATTACATTGACTCTGTAGATGGTGAATATATCTATCCACAGACCTACTGTACACTCTTGATATAGGGTTGACTCGTTTTCTGGGTCTTTTTTGTCTTATTCATTCGTGCTTCATTTTATTTTTTAATTGCTGTTATAAATGGAATATTAAAAGAGGTTTCTTGTTGGTTGTTGATATGTATGTTACCTCTGGGTATTCATAGTATTCTAAACATCTTGCTAAATGTATTAATTCTAGTATATTTTTTGCTTAGGTTTTTGAAGAGGACAATAATTTGTTATTGTTTGTTGTTCGGTGCCTGCGAGTCAGTACCGACTCATAGCAACCTTATGCACAACAGAATGAAGCAACCTCACAGTCGTTGCTGTGCTTGAGCCCAGTGCTGCTGCCACTGTGCCAATCTATCTCATTAAAGGTCTTCCTCTTTCTCGCAGACCTTCCACTTTACTATGCATGTTGACCTTTTCCTGGGACTGGCCCTCCTGATAATAAGGCCAAAAGTATTAAAGATAAAGTCTGGTCATAATCCTAGCTTCTAAGAAGCAATTCTGGCTGTCCTTCTTCCAACACAGATTTATTTTTGTTATTGTTTTTCAGTCCCTGGGATTTTTAATATTCTTCCTCCAACACCGTAACTCAAATGCATCAAGTCTTTTCTGTTCTTCTTTATTCATTGTCCAAATTTCACATGCATATGAAGTTTATTGGAAATGCCATCGCTTAGGTCAGGAGCACGTTAGTCCTCAAACTGACATCTTTGCACTTCAGCACTTAAATTTAAGTGTTGATTTGCCTAAAGCAATATGTCATACTGTAATTAAATACATGGTATATATTGTATTCATTTTCAATTCTCCTATCCCTCTCCCTCCCCTACCATTTAATTTTTGTGTCACGTTTTTTGTTGGCAGACGCTGTCTAGTCAGCTCTGACTCATAGTGACCCTGTGCCCAACAGAACACAATGCCACCTGGTCCTGCACCATCGTCATTGTTAGGCTTGAGCCCATTGCCGTTGCAACTATGCCAGTGTGTTTTGTTGGGAGTCTTCCTCTTTGTTGCTGTCTCTCCACTATACCCACTATGATGTCTTTCTCCAGGGACTGGTCCTTCCTGACAATAAGTCTGAGAAACGAAGTCTGGCCAATCCTGGCTTCTAATAGGCATTCTGGTTTTACTTCTTCCAGTACAAACTTGTTTGTTCTTGTAGCAATCCATGGTACTTTTAATATTATTTCTAACATCCTAACTCAAATACATTCATTCTTCCATGGTCTTCTTTCTCATTGTTCAACTTTCACATGGATATAAAGCCATTGTAAATACAATGGCTTTGGTAAAGTGCACCTTCGTCATCAAACGAAAGAGATCTTATGCAGCAGATTGCCTAGTGCAATACGTCATCTAATTTCTCTACTGTGGTTTCCATGAGTGTTGGTAGTAGATTCAAGCAAAAGGAAGTTTTTGACAACCTCAATCTTTTCTCCATTTATCATAATGTTTATTGATCCAGTAGTGAGAATTTATATTTTCTTTACATTGAGGTGCATCTCATATTGAAGGCTGTGATCTTTGATCTTTATAAGTAGGTACTTCAAGACCTCTTCGTTTTTAATAAGTGAGGTTGTATCATCTGACTATCTCAAGTTGTTAATGAGTATTCCTCCAGTCATAATGCCATATTCTTCTTCATCTGTTCCACCTTCTCAGACTGTTTGCTCATTATACAAATTCAATCAGTATGATGATAGAATACAACCCTGGTACACACACTTCCTGATTTTAATCTATTCTGTGTTCCTTGTTCTGCTTGATAAATTTCCTCTTTGTCTATGTACAAGTTCCTCATGTTTCAGAATACTCATTCTCTGAATTATTGTCCATAGCATGTCATGATCCACACAGTTGAAAGTCTTTTCATAATCAATAAAGCACAGGAAAGCATCTTGCTTGCAGGTAGGATTGCCAATAAAACATTAAGTAGTAAAAAGTGATGCTTCTAATTTTAAATAAATGATTCTAATAATTATCATTGCTTGCATGAGATTTTGGTAGCTCTCCTTTATCAGTTTGAAGAAGTTGTTTTCCATCCTATTTAGAGTTTTGTTTTTTAAAGTCATGGATTGAAGAGTAGATGTGTGTTTGTTTTTTCTTCCTTTAATCTGTTGATGGACATTTTTGGCATTTTGTCATAATAAGCTGTTAGATATTTTGTTATGCTAAATTACTCTTGAATTCTTAAAGTAAACTCAACCTGGTCTTGATCATTTGTTGTTTTTCTCTCCCACTATTGAATTTAGTGTGCTTATATTATATTAAACATTTTTGCATTTATATCTTTTTGTGACTTTGGTCTGCATTTTTCTTTCTCAATGTTCTCAATCAGGGCAGCAGATTGTTATTATTATTTTTTTTTTAAGTTTGTATTGTGAATTGAGTGACAGTATATATGGGAGAACATAATTTTTACACTCATCCTATGTATTTCGTTTCATTGCAATGATTACACTCCCCTCCATGCATCATCATTCAACAGCACTTGCTTCTATTCCTTCGGGGTTGTTTTGTTTTTTTTTTTTGGATGTGCACAGAAACACTCTGGAATATATAATCATTTAAACAACCAAAGGACACATCCTGCAAGCCTGCCTCTTGGCTGCCAGCACACAGCCTTTTTCTTTCTTCCATGACTCCAGAGTCCTTTGAGGACTAAAGTGTGCCTGACCCAAGCCATGGTGTTTTCAGTAACCTCATATGCATGTAAAAGCTGGACAGTGAATAAGGAAGACCATAGAAGAATTGATGCTTTTGAGTTACGGTGTTGGAGGAGAATATTGAAAGTGCCATGGGCTGCCAAAACAACCAACAGATCTGTGTTGGAAGAAGTGCAGTCAGAGTGCTCTTTGGAGGCCAGGATAGCCAAACTTCGTCTCTCAGACTTCAGACATATTGTCAGGAGGGACCAGTTGCTGGAGAAGGATATCATGTTTTGTAGGGTGGAGGGTCAGAGAAAAAGAGGAAGACCCCCAGCGAGATGGATTGGCAAAGTGGCAGCATCAATGGGCTCAGGTGTGGCAACGATAGTGAGGTTGGCCCAGGATTGGGCAGTGTTTCATTTTGCTGTGCATAAGGTCACTATGAGTTGGTACTGATTTGATAACACCTAACTACACTACACAAATGTGGAAAGTTTATTGTTTTGTTTTATTAATAAGTCTTTTTTACATCTTTAACTTAATTGCATTGTCTCAGTTCTTTCTTGAATTCATTTTGCTTTTCAGGACTAAATTCTGTGGAAGAACTTTTCATGGAAATTTTCTTTTAATAAGCTCTCTCAGATTTTATTAATCTGTGAAAGTTCGTTATTTTCCCTGTGTTAAAAAAGGTTTCTTCTGTTATACATTTCTAGGTTGCATCATGTAAGTGAGATCATACAATATTTGTTTTTTTGTGTCTAATTTATTTCATTCAGAATAAATATTTTCAAGATCTGTTCATGTATGTTGTATCAAGACTTCATTTATCTGTGCAAGCTTGTAATGTTCCGTTGGATGTCTGTGCTACATTTTTTTATCCATTCATCTGTTAATAGACCTTTAGGTTGATACTATCTTCTGAATAGTGCTACCCTTGTAGTGGTGTACTGGGTTCAAACCATCCTTTCAATTGGCAGCCAAAGTTCTTAATCATTGCTCCACCAGGGCTCCTAGTGGGAGTAAAGTGGTATTCCATTATACTTTTGATTTGCATTTCTATATCTCCCTTATTGCTAATCACTTTTTGAATTATAAATTTTTGTCGATTTATACTTCATATTGTTTTTTTTTATTCTGCATCTGATGATTCTGATATCTGAGACTCTTGACACCCTTTTGCAGACTCTCACGTTTATGGTAGTTTGTTTCTTCCTGTTCAAGGATATTTTTTAATTGTGATGCATATTTGATTTAGCTGAACTCTGGTAATCTGGAAGTCTAAATTTAAAGTACATTCCCTAACATTGTATTTGTAAAGGTTTGTTGTGGTTTTCTGTGGGGCTCTGAGGTTCTGGTCTGCACCTATGTTATAGGTCCTAAGTTTGGTGATTATTGTCCATGAGGACTTAGGCTTGGATGTGCCCATTCGCTGGACAGCCATATCTTTATTGCTTGATTGTAGTTCACATTTCATGTTTTAACTCTTTCCTCCTACTTCGTTTTTTTTTGTGTGTGTGTGTGTGTGTGTGTGTTTTTCCACACATTTTGACTCTTGGAGTTTTTTTATTCTTTCATAAGCCCAACAATACCTTCCAGAGAGTTTTTGTTGTCATTTTTCCAATATGTAATTGTATTATAGTGAGAACTACCTAAAAGTCCATCATATTGCTTAAATTATTATTTTTCTGAAACCATTATATGTGTAGCATTTTTAGTATAGTTCTTTGCATATGTTGGAGGCTCCCTAAATATATGTTGAATAAGTACTGAGCAAAGGTGACAAGATATCACAACCCTGATTATATTTCCCCATTGTCCAGTTATATCTCTCTGGATATATATATATATATATAATATAATACACTTAACTGAATTTTTATGTATATGCCATTGTTTTTATCTTTTACTACCAGCCACTCTTTGTGATCAATTGCAACATTAAAGAATTACTATTCTTTGTAAGGAGTCCTGATGTGGTGCTTTAGGATAGGTACTGAACTACTAGCCACAAGGTTGGTGGTTCAAACCCATCAGCCACTTCTTAGAAACCTCATACGGAGTCACTATGAGTCAGAATTGACTTGACACTTAACAACATTCTTTGTAAGTAAACATTACTTTATCAAGCCTTGTTAGGAATCTAACTAGAGAGGACTTGAATAATTTTGATCAATATATTTTAAACCTTGTTTAAGAAAACATGAACTGTACAAACCTAAATACATAAAAGCCTCGAGAGAGGAATGATATCATTATTACTTTGTGTTTCTCATTTCAAAGGTAAATGTAAGTTTGCTTGACACCGAAATGTCTTCTAAATATAACTTAATGTTGACAGTGCTGAATTATAATTTATAATTTAAACTGTATCCAGTTTAGAGGGTAGTATGTAAACAGCAGGATTTTAAAAGAGATTATATTACGAAACAAAAATATTTTATAGTATATATGACACAGCTGAAACTAGCCATATGCATATTCTAGTTTTGTGTATTTGGAATATTATTAAAAAATACTAAATTTTTACTAACAGACACATTACAATTAATCTTCATTTTTAAATGCGGATAGAATACTTCAGTATATTTTCAATACAAACGCAAATATTTATTTGGTATACTCACAATGTTTTTACACAGAAGGTTGAGGAAATGAAAACAACTATTATTTACTTTACTTACTAGAGTTGAAAGAGTTTTTTAGGTGTTTCCATTACTCAGTTGTAAATATGATTTGTAGGTTTATTTTTATCTGCTCTTAATGATATATGCTAGTATAAGTAAGTATATAAAAATCCAAAAAGGCAATAATCTAAGTTTAAGAAACCTAAGGTTGTAGCTTGACACTAGATTGTAGTTTGCTAAATAAAAAATTGGAAGATAAGATTACATTCAAATAACATCATAAGGAAAATTGAAAATTATTTTCAAACACAGGATATTAGTCACAGTTTAATAGTGTCTGTTTTTTTCTTCTAACTCAGAATTTATTTTATAAAGTACTTTGAATTGTTCATTGCAGAAATGAAGTAAAAAGTGGTTATATGAAAAGACAGATGATAGGAATATACTTTAACAAGGTTCAAGATACTTTATATCAGAACAGTAAGAATTGAATGATGATAAAGTAAGGAGTTTGACTAAAAGCAGAAGTCTATATTCTGTTCATCTATAACCCTCTTCTTTCTTCCTAGTAATAACCACTTTTAACTCTTGCTGTTTTTAAGGTCTAGAGTTAATGTCAGAATTTTCCAAATAATGTGTGTCCATCCTGCTATTTCGACAGGGCAATCTAATCCATTTATTCCACCTCCTTTTTTTCCAATATGACACCATCTTTACTTCGTCTCATGGCTATCTTTTACGTTTCTAGATGTTGGACATAGAACTCTATATTTTATTACCCCAACTATGGATAGTCTTGATTTTTCTAGGCTTTCTTTCCCTTCACTCCTACTTCTACCTTTCACATTTGTCATCCAGACATCTACATTGTCAAGACTGATAACATTGTGCTAGATAATAAAATTTGAAGTCTTACGTGATAGTCTATAGTAGTATCAGTGTCACTCATCAAAAGCACTCACACAGTTTTTGTTATGTGCCAAGCACAGTTGTTGTTAAGTGCCATGGAGTCGGTTCTAACTCATGGTAACCCTGTATAGGATTTTGAGGAGTGGCCTGTGAGTTTGCAGTCCAGTACTTATCCTACAGTGCCGCACTAGGACTCCACATTGTATATAATAAACTCAGTTAATCATTACATCAGCTCTATATGGTGATTAATATTAATGTTTCCAATTTATAGATCAAGAATTTACGTCATTTAGTAAGAGGTAGAGAGGAGCTTGGTAATTGTCAAAGCTGAACATAAGTAAATATTGTTCAATATTATAAAAAATATTCAATAGCACATAAGCCCTCTACACACTATTTTAGTGAGTCTATTCACAACAACAACACAAACTTAAAAAGTACTTTGATAACAGAGTTTTGAACCTCTTGAAAAAATATATTAAGATACTCTGATTTAACAATTAGTTGTCACCTGGTGTGGTGCTGTGGGTTAATACACTAGACTGCAAAGTCGGTTTGAGCTTCAAGGTTGATGGTTGAAGCTCACCAGTTGCTCCTTGGAAACCCTATACAGGGTCACTATGGGTTGGAACTGGCTTGACAACACTCAACAGCAACAATTAAAAAATAATATGTTCAAAACAACATGAGATTATCATCTCACACCAACAATAACAGCAAAGATGAAAAATGGAGAAGACAATAAATGCTGGCGGGGATGTGGAGAGACTGGGACACTCTGCATTGCTG
>NW_006408583.1:5895717-5919507 GCF_000296735.1 Chrysochloris asiatica
AATGTAAAACTAAAGTTCTCCCATGTAAACTATCATATAATTCACAATAAAACATTAAAAAATATATATATATATGTTGTATCCCCTCTACCTAACACTCATCTGTCAGTTTGTCATATTGTGAAGGCTTATATGTTGCTGTGATGCTGGAAGCTATGCCATTGGTATTTTGAATGCCAGCAGGGTCAGCCATGGTGGGCAGGTTTCAGTGGAGTGTCCAGACTAAGACAGATTAGGAAGAAGGAAAGGTGGACCACTTCTGAATGTTTAGACACTGAAAACCTAATGAATATCAGCAGAACATTGTCAAGATATACTGCAGAAAGATGAGCCCCTCAGGTTGGAATGCACTCAAAATAGGACTGGCGGAGTTGCCTTCACAAAGCAGAGTTGGCCATAATGATATGAATGGAGCAAAGTTCTTGGCTTCTTTAGTTACTGATGAGACACACTCAAAATGAGAAGAAATGGCTGCAAACATCCATTAATAATTGGTACTTGGAACGCACCAATTATGAATCTAGGAAAATTGGCATTTGTTCAGAAGGAAATGAAATGCATAAAGATCACTATTCCAGTCATTGCTGGTGTTGTTCTTAGGGGCCATTGAATAGGTTCCAACTCATAGTGACCCTACATGCAATGGAATGAAACACTGCCCCGTCCTGCGCCATCCTCACCTTTGTTGTTCCGCTTGAGCCCATTGATGCTGCCACTTTGCCATTTCATCTCCTTGGATGTTTTCCTTTTTTTTTTTTGCCCATCCTCCACCATATAAAGCATGATGTCATTCTCTAGGAACTGGTCCCTCCTGATAATGTGTCCAAAGTATGAGACTTGAAGTCTGTCCATCCTGGCTTCCAAGGAGCTTTCTGACTGTACTTCTTCCAACACAGACTTGCTTATTCTTCTAGCAGTCCATGATAACTCAAAAGTATCAATTCTGCTTGGTCTTGCTTATTCATTGTCAAACTTTCATGTGCGTATGAGGCTATTGAAATACCATGACTTGGGTCAGGTGCACCTAGTCCTCAAACTGACGTCTTTGCTCTTGAACATTTTAAATAGATTTTGTGCAGCAGATTAGTTTAGTGTAATATTTTGTTTGATTTCTTGACTTCTGCTTCCATTAGTTTTGATTATACATCAAGCAAATTGAAGTTTTGACAGCTTCGGTCTTTATTCCATTTATTGTAATGTTATTTATTGGTCCAGTGGTGAGGACTTTTGTTTTCTTTACACTGAGTTGCAACCCATGCTGAAGGCTCTAGTCCTTGATCTTCATCAGTACCTTAAGTCCTCTTCACTTGCAGCAAGCATGGTTGTTAATGAGATTTCCCCTAATCCTGATGCCATGTTCTTCTTCATGCAGTCCGATTTAACAGATTATTGTTCAGCACAAAGATTGAATTAGTATGCTGAAAAAATAAAAACTTGGCACTTACCTTTTCTGATTTTAAATAAGTAAGTATCCCCTCATTCTGTTCAAACAGCTGCCTCTTGGGCTGTGTACAGGTTTCTCATAAGCACAATTAAGTGTTTTGGAATACCCATTCTTCGTAATGTTATCCATATCTTGTTATGATGCACACAGTTGAAAGCATTTGCAGTCAGTAAAGCACAGGTAAACAAAACATCTTTCTGTTTTTTTTCTGTGGAACTGACTATCAATTTATCTTATGCAAGTTCAGATTGAACCTGAAAAAATTTAAGACATGTCTACTAGAGCCAAAATATTGATCTTGAATGTATGCCACCTAAATTTAGAGATCATCTCAAGAACTGATTAGACACTAAAGACCAAAAACTAGAGGAGTTGTGGGATGATATCAAGAGCATCATCTATGAAGGAAAAAAAAGGTCATTAATAAGGTAAGAATGAAAGGAAAAAACCAAAATGCATTATCAGAAGAGACTCTGAAATTTGCTATTGCGTGTAGAGAAGTTAAAGCAACTGGAAGAAATGAAGAAGTCAAAGACCTTGACAGAATATTTCAAAGGTCAACTCCAGAAAGCAAAGTCAAGTACTTCAGTGAAATTTTTAAAGATGTAGAATTAGAAAACCAAAAAAGGAAGAACGTGTTGTAGCATTTCTCAAGCTGAAAGAACTAAAGAAAACTATTCAGCCCTGACTTCTAATATTGAAGGATTCTATGGGGAAAATCTTGGGGTGGTGCTGAGCATAAGCACTGGACTATTAACTTCAAAGGCAGTGATTCAAACCCACCATGTGCACCTTGGAAGGCCTATATGGAAATAGCCAAAGAAAAACAGGCTTACATAACTGAAAATAAAGTCAGAGATACAGTTGCAGCAACAACAAAAGGAACAAAAGCATAATGTAAAAAGATGGAATGATGTAGTTACAGAACTTGAAATGAAGAGGAAATCAAGTGAAATTCAAGGGGAAAAAAAACCAAACCTGACTGTTCACCCAAAAATCTAGACCCAGACTTACTCCTACCCCTAGCCTAACCCTTACCCTAGTCCTAATCATAACCCTAACACTAAGTGATGTCCTAGACCTAGCCATAGTCCTAACCCCAACCCTCACTCCTTAGTCCTAATTTCACTTCCTCCCCAGAAGGATTAAAGCCTCAGGTTGCAATATTGAAGGATTTTATGTGCAAAATATTGAATGGTGAAGGAAGCATCAGAAGATGGAAGGTATACACAGAGTCACTATACCAGAAATAAGGGGTTGATGTTCATTTATTTCAAGAGATAGCCTAAGAGCAAGAACTGGTGGTACTGAAGGAAGAATGCCAAACTGCCTTGAAGGCATTGGTGAAAAAGATTGGGTTCATATTTGTACCCCTTCCAAATGTGACTCTACAGAATGGGAAAATCATCAAACAATATCACTAATGTCACATGCAAGAAAATTTTTTCTGAGGATAATTTAAAAAATGATTGGAACAGGGAACTGTCAGAATTCAAGCTATATTTAGAAGAGGATGTGGAACAAGGGATATCCTTGCTGACACCAGACGGATCTTGGTTAACAGAAGGATATTTACTTGTGCTTTCTTGACTATGTAAAGTCTTTCAACTATGTGAATCATAGTAAACTATGGGTAAATTGCAAAGAATGGGTATTCTGGTATCCTTAATTATGCTTGTGAGTTACCTGTACATAGACCAAGAGGCAGTCATTCGAACGGGATAATGGAACAATGAATGGTTTAGAATCAGGAATGGTGTTTGCCAGAATTGTATCCTTTCATCATACTTAGTGTATATGCTGAGCACATAATCTTAGAAACTGGGTTACATGAAGAAGATCATGGCATCAGAATTGGATAAAGGCTCATTAGCAGTCTGCCATATATAGTTGACACAACCCTGCTTGCTGAAAGGGAAAAGGGCTTTAAAGAAAACAATAATCCCCACAACTGGACAAATAAATAACGTTTTGAAAATGGAAACAAGGTTGAAATCGTCAAAGATTTCATTTTACTCAGATCCACAATCTGCGCTCATGGAATAGCCATCAAGAAATCAAACTAATTATGCATTAGGCAGATCTCCACATGACCTGTGTTCAAGAGCAAAGATCTCAATTTGAGGATTAAGGTGTGCCTGACCCATGCCATGTTTTATTACCCCCCCCCCCATTGTTATGCAGTTTACTAGGAAAGTAACAGCTTATGATTCAGGATCAGGAGTATTCAGAATACAGTTCTTCAGTCAAGGTAGTCTCCTCTGAGTCACGCTCAAAGGGTTAAACCATGGTATTTTAATAGCCTCATATTCGTGTGAATGTTGGACAGTGAATAAGGATGATTGTAGAAGAATCCATGCTTTTGAATTATGGTATTAGAGAAGAATATTGACAGTAACATGGACTAACAGAATAATAAATCTGTGTTGGAAAAAGTGCAGCCAAAATGCTCTTTGGAAGCAATGATAACCAAGACATTTTGTCTCTAGTATTTTGAATATATTATCAGGATGGATCAATCCCTGGAAAAACACTTCATGCATGATTAAGTGCAGGTCAGTGAAAAGGAGGAAGGTCCCCAATGAGATGGATTGGCCCAGTGGGCTCAAGCATATCAACAGTTGTGAGGATGGTACAGAATCATTTGTTCTCTTCTGCGTTGGATCACTAACAGTTGAAACTGACTTGAGGGCACCTAACAACAACCCCCTCTGCTGGAACTTATAGAACATTTGTATAGTTCTCTTGAGGGGATGAGTCTTGTTACTCTTTTAAAGTAATTGATCCCTGTTCCCCATTTGCCTTGCATGGTTGACAGCTTTTGAAATTAATCAACTTTAGGAATTCTTTTTAAATTGCAAATAATTATTCTATCTGGAAACTATCAAATTTATTTAATTAATCCTTAGAGTTCAGGAAACTTGCAATGATGTTCCTGAGCATGTATCTTTCCTCCCTCATCTTTCCTCAATATTTGAAACTCGTGGAACAAGGGATAGCCTTGCTGACACCAGATGGATCTTGGTTAACAGAAATTCAGTCTTTTCTTAGGCTTGTTGGAAGTTTTCGTCTGTATTATTTTTAACTATTTTCTCTTTTCTGTTTTTCCCATTTGCTTTTTCAACTAACTCTTCATTTGACTGGTAGCTTAACTTGTTTCAGTGTGTTCTGCAAGTCTCCTATCTTGTGATATTCTTCTGGTATTTTGACATATGGTTGCGGTTTCTTCTAGTTAATTTTATACTGCCAGTTTGATTCTATCTACTGATTACTCATTTTAAGATTTTGTTTGTTATTTTCAGTGAAACTTTTTTATTTTCGTAAATTATTTACCATGCTCTCTTTATACCAATTTTGATTCTCCTTAAGTGGCCATACTATTTTGGACCCAATTTTTGAGTCTCTTCCAGCAGAAATGATATAGTTCTACCCTTCACCCTCCCCTACCTAAAAACAAACAAACAGCCCCACTGCCATGGAGTCCATATTGACAGTGACTCTTTGTAGCATTTCTGAGACTGTAAATCTTTTCAGGAGGAGACAGCCTCATCTTTTTCCTACAGTGTGCGTTATCAGCTCTGCGCTTAACCCACAGCACCACCAGGACTCCTCCCTTATCCTGGTTGTTGTTGTTATGTGCCGTGGAGTTGATTCTGACCCATAGAGACCCCTATATAGGGTTTCTGAGGCTGTAAATCTTTTTGGGAGTAGAAAGCCTCATCTTTCTTCTGCAGAACAGCTGGTAGTTTCAAACTGCTGACCGTGAGGTTCACAGTCCGATTCATAACCACTACGCTACCAGAGCGCCTTCCCTTATCCTTGATATGCTGTTTATAGTCTCAGTGGGGTCAGATTGAAGTTGTTATTTTGAGTGATGAAAACCACAGGAGTCTCCTAGTCTGTAGTGGAGCATCAGGCATACAGCTAGCCTCATAGTATTCCCATCTCAGGACTAGCGCAGACTCTGGAGTACCTTCTAAGCACCTTTGGGGTCTGGGTGTTATACCATGCTCATGCAGTAATCTGTAGGCACAATTCTTCTAGGTCTTGTCTGTGACTCAGAGCAGAGCAGAGCCCTCAAGATGCTCATTAGACCCTGGTTACACTCTTCAGGTTCTGCTCCTTGCTGACTCATGGTCAAGACAGGAAAATGGGTTGGAATTTGAGACTACAGATAAAGTATAAAAGTCAATATTCTGGGGATTTGAAAGTTCAAAGTCAAGGCTTCCCCCCCCCCACCCCCCTTAGAATCCTGACTTTTATACTTTATCTACAGCCTTAGGTGGCATCTGATCCCACTGGCCCCTTCATCATGTGTTTAATAACATTACAGAAGAGACTTCTAGTTTGGGCAGTCTGTTTTTAGTGTCCTGGGTTTCCCTACCCCCTTAATGCACATAACTTTTTGGACTATACACTAACTTTCTGGAAATAATCCTTTTATTATGCAGTTTGGACAAATAAACTCTTCTGGGAGAGTTTATTGGGTTTGGGTAAATGCTCTTCTGGGGTAGTTTATTTGTCCCTATGCAAATTTCGTTGAATAAAATGTGGGTGTTCTAAAAACCATGCAGGACACAGAAGCCAGTGAAAGTAGGGCAGAGACCAAAAATAAGTGCTAGCCAGAGGGAAGAAAGAGGAGCTGGGGAGAAAATCAGTTTTTAGTTATCAGTGGGACTGAGAGAGATGTGAAGATAACATGGAAATTGAAAGCCAGATATCATCAGAAAATCTTACTTTGGCTGATAAGTTACAACCTCTATTTTTGCTTAAATCATTTACTGGAGTTGTTGACAACTAGTATTAGAGGAGATTATACATTAAAGAAGCCCATTCTGTTCCAGAAAATTAAAACAAGGAAGCATTCAGTTGAATCTGAACGGGTGAAAGAAAATATTGTACTGTCTATTCACAGGTTGTAAAGTGAGTGCAGATATATGTATATTTATGTTTAACAAGTCGATTGCTGTAAATAGTTAAGATTTGAATTATGCACCCAAGTTCTCACAGCTTCGATTGCCTTAGTAGCCTCAGGCAAAGAGAATATGAATTATACAACATGTGTAAGTTTCACATTGAATGGTAATTATTTTGTGTTTCTCAGTGATACTTAATGTTGAGGTTAATGGTTCAGCAAAAACTGTGAAGTCAGTGACTAGATCCCTTATTCTTGACTTTGAATCCAATTTTCAATTTTGATTTTATATGTAAGATATTGAGTCTGATGATATAAATTTGAACTTTACCATTTATTGTAGCCCAGGCCAAAGACAATAAAGTTCCATATAATAGAAATGGTTGTTGTTGTTATTGTTGTTATGTGCCGTGGAGTCGGTTCCGACTCATAGCGACCCTACGCAGGGTTTCCGAGGCTGTAAATCTTTACGGGAGCAGACCACCTCATCTTTCTCCCGCGGAACCGCTGGTAGTTTCGAAACTGCTGACCTTGTGGCTCACAGCCCGATTCCTAACCACTACGCTAATAGAAATGGTAGATTTTCTAAATTTTATTTTCATTGGGCTGCTAACTGCAAGGCCAGCAGTTCCAATCTAGTAACTGCTCGCGGAGAAAGATGAGGTTTTCGGCTTCCGTAAAGATCTGTAGCCTAGGAAACCCTATAAGGATCTGTATGAGTCAGAACTGACTCCTCGGCGCACAACCAAGGAGTTGCTAAGGGATATGTTTGTCTGCTAGGGTTCTGTTAGCTAGAAATAAGTTTTTTCTTTGTGATAATTACAAAAGGAAAAGTACCAGGAATAATTGAGTAAACTGCTTGTACAAGATTGATTTGTTGGGTGGGTGGAAAGGTTACAGCAGACATTAAATACCTAGACTGATATGGGAAGTCAAAAGTTGTAAAATCTCTGGCTGTTTGTGCCTAGCATTATGTGGATGTAACTGAAACAAGAACTTAAACTTTTCATGACGCAGAAGCTTTGTAAAATACTACTATGTCCTTTGTGGTTAAAAATTTCATAAAAATAAATCATGTAAAAGTAGCCTTCTTTATTTCCTTCTTGTACTGGAATGTTACTTTATTGTTATTTTATGTTTAACAATATAAATTATGTTGGTAGATTGACAATTGTGCATTTTTCAGTTACATTTGTAAAATTCTCTGTAATTCTCCATGCAGATTGAATATTAATCAGCAGTGTTTGGGTGTTCTTAAGCCGTAATTAGAATACTGATTACAAATTGTCAAAATCCAGTGAGTCAACAAACCAATTTGATAAAAAAAGAAAACCCTCAAGAATATTAGATTTCAGAATGTTCTTCCTTAATTTAGTTTGTCCATTATGCTTTATTTTAATTATTCATAGCATTGCTTATATGCCAGGAAATATCTTATAATAGAATTTGTAAAATGATGAAGTTTCTGTAATATTAGTCCTATTTTTAGCATTCTGCTTTTGTGTCTCAGGTTATAATATTTTGTAAGGAAGTATCTAGTTTGATGCATAAAAGCATGTCTTTGCTTAGTAACATTATCCATTTCAGAGTTTTAAACACAAAATGCTTATTTGCAAGAATAAATTGGAATAATTTGTCATTTTCTCATTGAGCAAATAGCACAAAATTATTGCAAGAAGGAAAAATCACATATTCCTATTCACATAGAGCAGTAAATTTTCATTTTGAGGTAATTACTTTCTAATGCTTGCTTAGGCACATAGGCCCAATAAATAGATGGTTCTGCTGTCTTTACTGTAGAATGCTAGATTTTGAAGAGTAACTACTAGAGCAACTTGTTTGTGTATCATTGGGCTGGAGTAGGTGAGTTAGAATGAAACAGAATAAGACTGAAAATATAAATCTAGTTACAAAATATGGGCATTTATTTGTCTTTGGTTCCATTAAGAGATGGAAGTAAACAAGAAAGAACTCTTCTTTTAGTATTGGGGTGGATTTTTTGCATATCCAGAATCTACTTTTGTTTCTTATATTTACTATAAATAATAGAGATTCAGAGGTAAGTATGGCCTTAGATTATGTCCCTAAACATATATAGGTTATATATTCTGCAGTGTATATATGAGGGGGAAAACAGAAATAGATAGCAAGTAATGCCTTTCTCATCATTACTAAAAATTGCTGAAGATTTTATGGTACATTTTACTTTTAAGTAGAGTCTTTGTTCTAATTTAGTTGTGGTTTTTTTGTGGGTTTTTTTTTGCCAATGGATAAGAGATATACATTCCATAACTGATTTAGTTTTATTGCATTGAAAACTTTGCTGTTTCTCCCACATTGAGAGTTATTGTTATGAAATTTATATTGCTCTTGTGAATCATTGCTATCAGGACTGATTGTGAGTGTTGCAAATATAAAGATAGATGTTTTGTAACAAAAGGAGGGGAGTGGTTGATCTTCCAGTCCAGGAGCGGAGGACCCTGGGACCATCAAGGGAGAAGAGCAGAGTGTGGAATCCTATCCAGAGAAGCAGTGACACCAGAGATGGAGGCAGAGACGATGACGTGGAGAGATAGAGCGGCTGGTGACCCTGGACTCAGGGAGGGAGAGGTGCTGTGTGCTGACAGCCAAGGGGCGGGTTTGCAGGGGGTGCCCTTTGTTTGTTTAAATGGCTGTATATTCTTGAGTGCTTCGGTGTACATCCAAAACAAAAACAACAGGGAATGGAAGCAAATGCTGTTGAATGATGATGCATGGAGAGGATTGTAATCATTTCAATGAAATGAAATATTATAGGATAAATGATGTAAAGCTGATGTTCTTTTATAAAAACTATCAATTCACAAAAAGAAATTTTAAAAAAATTATATTATATTGGTCTTGGGATTCTTTATATTGAAAAAGTATTTAATACGTAACTGTACCTGACCTTGTTATGTGATGCTGGACTACTTGTCTGTTTCCCTCTCAGTCTTGTGGTGTAGCTGGTTGATATTCCTGATATATCAAACACTCCATGGGAGTAGGCAATGAAAAGATAATGGATTTTTTTCAATGAAATTGTTGAAGTTTGCATTTTGCTGCTTTATTGTCTCAACTCATCCAACTACCACTTGATTGTTCTCTCTCTGGTAATTACTGGCATAGCCGCTAGGACCCAGTTCTCTGTAAATCTCTATCAATTTGCCTCTCTAACTTCCTGAATGATTCTTTTCTAGGTTCCCAACAGCATTAATTATTCCCCGACGTCTTATCGTTGGGATCCACTGTATGGCAGCGGGTTTTTGTTGTTGTGTTGTTTTGGTGTTTTGTTGTCATAGCATTTTACAGGTGGTTCTCACAGCCAGTATGAACCATAAATCCAGATCGTTATTATGGGTGGGGGCTGTGTGTGATCCAGCTTTGTAGCTTCTAGAACAGGCATTTGTTTCACATTTGTTGAGCTGAAATGCTTTAAAACTCCGTGCTCCTAATGACTGAGAAGCAGCGTGCTGGCTGCATTGAAAGCCTTGTTACAGTAACGATCCCCGGATTCTCACATTGACCTTTCCTGCTCAATGCATTCTGGTAGTTGGTTTATAGAAAAACCAGTTTCAAAACAATAAGAAGGAGGGTCGTTGTATGCAATTTGTTGCCTCTTCATGTGTGCAGCATGGAGGGTCTCATTTCTTTCTGGTTTGTTTTCTTGCAGGATCCCAATAGGAGTGTCCATACCAGCAGCAGCAGTTGCAGTAGCAGCAGCAGTTGCAGTAGCAGCAGCAGTAGTTGCAGTAGCAGCAGTAGTTGCAGCAGTAGCAGCAGCAGTACCAGTTTTTCAAAGCCTCACAAATTAATGAAGGAGCACAAGGAAAAACCTTCTAAAGACTCCAGAGAACATAAAAGTGCCTTCAAAGAACCTTCCAGGGATCACAACAAATCTTCCAAAGAATCCTCAAAGAAACCCAAAGAAAATAAACCACTGAAAGAAGAAAAAATCGTTCCTAAAATGGCCTTCAAGGAACCTAAACCCATGTCAAAAGAGCCAAAACCAGACAGTAACTTGCTCACCATCACCAGTGGACAGCAAGATAAGAAGGCTCCTAGTAAAAGGCCTCCCATTTCTGAGTCTGAAGAACTCTCAGCCAAAAAAAGGAAAAAGAGTAGCTCAGAGGCTTTATTTAAAAGTTTTTCAAGTGCACCGCCACTGATACTCACTTGTTCTGCTGACAAAAAACAGATAAAAGATAAATCTCATGTCAAGATGGGAAAGGTCAAAATTGAAAGTAGTGAGACATCAGAGAAAAAGAAATCAACATTACCACCATTTGATGATATTGTGGATCCCAATGACTCAGATGTGGAGGAGAACATGTCCTCGAAATCTGATGTGAGTAGTCTTGTTGCTTTCAATTCTTTCGTAACTTTGTTTTAAAGGTTTTATTTCAGATCGCTTCATGCAAAATAATAGAAGAAAGAAAATGAATGTTGGACCATTAAGATGATAGCATGGATGTAGACATGGCCCAGGAATGAGTTTCCTTAACTAAATAGAAAGGAGGAAATAAAATCACTAAGGCATTTGCAGATTTTCCAACTATGATTAAAGTTATTAAGGAAAGATACACTCTCTAACATAACAGTGAGTCATTGGAATGACAGCAGAAACATTTAGCTTCTAGTTAGAGTTTGGTTCCTCCACTTGGTTTAGGAAGGTGACACAGAAGTACTATGACATCAATACACGTGAACATAAATTTGAAAAAGAAAATCAGAAAATATTGGGAAGCAGCTATAATGTTGATCAAATTTTGTTCAGTAGATTGAAGTCATTTGTGACAGAGAGCTGCTGATAGTATTTTTACAGGTTTATGGAGGCAAGCTTTACATAACAATAAGTCTCACATATTTGAAGTTTATAATTTGATATGTTGACATGTGTACACACCTGTGAAACCCAGTGACTATTTTGAATATGAAATATTTACATTCCCCACCCTGAATTGTATAGCGTCTGATTTGAATGGGTTGGCCTGACCTTCACGGAAAAAAAAAAAAAGTTACTTGATGTTGGAATTTAGCCTTAATGATTACTGATTTGTCAGAGTTGGAAGGGACTTTCAGGTTATCAGGCTAACTTTTACCAATGTAAAAACTCCTACATTTCTAGTGACCAGACTTTTCTCAATCAAAAAGATGGTCTACACCCTTTCTGGAGAATAAACATTATTTGCTATGAAGTTACTCCTCATTTTTCTGTTTCCTCAGTTACTTGTCAGTCATAACCTGTCTCGATACTCTTGTGTTACACAATGGCCCTCTAAGGTGCTTGACTAGATATTGCTGGCAGTTTCAGAATACATTTCTTTCTGCCCCATGTGGTTGTCCCACAAATGTCCCTAGTTCAAAGACTGTTCTGATTTGCATTGACCGTTCTGGCTAACCCAGGTCAGGAGTTAACCTGGTATTGATACACATCCTCAGTGGTCCACAGACCACCTCCCTCCTACTTTTTCTCTGTAGCTCATCTTAACATTCTAATGGAAGATTAGTTAGGATCAGAATAGTTTAGGAAATCCTGGAGACTGGGTACTTTGTTCCTATGTTTGGTTAAAGGCTTTCTCTTTGTAATTTGTGAAATGGAGATGACAGCTGATGAGGTTTATTCCAGTGTTTTATGCATGTATTTCTCCTCTTTTGCTTCTTACTGTTACTGCTCATCTTAATTAGAAAGTGACTCATAATGCAGTTGTTACTAGAAACTCTTTGTAATGTTTGACTTTTGTTTCAAATCACCCAGAAATGTTATTTGATGCTATTGGGGTGTGATTAGTCTATCAAGACTGTCGTTTAGCAACTTTATTTTTCTAGCTTCTGACATGTTGTGATTCTTTTAGAACGGAGGTTTTCAAATTCCGGGCTGTGATTCATTGGTGAACCATGAATTCAATTTAGTACGTCATCATTATCACTCAAAAATCAGACTACAATGTAGACAGTATGGGTAAATAATGATTTGTGAAAAATACCATTTCAGAGGTGTGTGTATGTATGTTTATGGTGGAAAGTTTGAAAGGCCACTTTCTAGAATAACATTCATAAAGCACTATTGAATAAACCACTATTGAATAGTATAATTGCATACTATTGAATATGTAATTTTATCCCAATCTTCCTCTTTTGTTAATTCTTTTGTGCTCCTTTTGTTGGGCCTCTTACTTCCTCTTTGTATATATAACTTACAAGGCATGGTTTTTCTTTGAATAAAATTCTTACTCTACTTGGTGTTTTGTCTACAGCGTTAACTTGAAAAATCCTCTGGAATGAAGAGTTAGAATCGTAATTCTTGCAATATATAGTACATTTTCGATACAGTGAATGAATGACATACTAAAACCACATCTAGTAATACAAGTAATTATAACAGATACTCTTGCACTGTCCTCCTCAGGTCATTAAAAAAGAAAACCTCTAAAGAATTTTGGGGCACTACTTGGCTTTCAGTCTTCTGGTAATAGAAATAAGGAGCCCTGGTTCCGTGGGTAAAGTGTTGAGTTACTAACAAAAAGGTTGGTGGTTCAAATCCATCAGCAGTTCCATGGGTGAAAGATGAGGTGGTCTTATTCCCGTGAAGACTTAGAGCCTTGGAAATTTTAGGGAACAGCTCTACTCTGATCTATGTTATTGTTGTTAAGTGCCATCTAGTTAATTTCTGACTCATAGCGACCCTGCATATGGTTTCAGAGGAGCAGCTGGTAAGTTTGAACTGCTAATCTTGTAGTTCAAACCAATCTTGTGGTGTAGTGCATTATCCTGAAGAAGCACCACACCAGGTCTCTACTCTGATCTGTATAGGGTCCTTATGACTGGTCAGCAGGTTTGATTTGATTTTGAAAATAGTAAGACACGAAAAACAATCAGAAGACTGTGAAGAACTCTCGAGAAATGATGACCTACCTGGTGGATCTGCAAAGAAAACATCTTGCTTCTGGACAGGTCATTACAGTTAAAGGGAAGAACTTTTTAAAGGAGCTTTTCATAATGAACCTAGATTTCAGGTTTTATATAAAAATTCAAATGCATTATTATTAAGATTGATTCATTGTTGTTGTTGTTAAGTGCCGTTGAGTCAATTCCGACACATAGTGACCCTGTGTAGGGTTTCCAAGGAGCAGCTGGTGAGCTTGAACCACTGACCTTGTAGTTCAAATGACTTTGCAGTCTGATGCATTAACCCACAGCACCACACCAGGACTCTTGAATTTGCTGATTCATATAGTTATCTGTAAGGAGCTCTGGTAGTGTAGTGGTTACAAATAGGGCTGCCAACCTCAAGGTCGGCATTTCAAAACTGCCAGCCGTTCCATGGGAGAAAGATGAGGCGTTCTGCTCCTCTAAAGATTTACAGCCTCGGAAACCCTGTACAGGGTCACTATGAGTCAGAACCAATTCCAGGGCCCGAAACAACAACAGCGTAGTTATCTATGAGTAGGAACCAACTCAATGGCATTTACAACAACATAGTTATCTTTGGAGTCCTGGTGTGGTGCTATAGGATAAAGCACTTGACCACAAGCTTGGTATGAACCACAAGTTCAACAGTTCAAACTCACCAGCAGCTCTTCGGAAACCCTTTCCAGTGTCACTATGAGTCGGCACCAACTCAACGGCACTTGACAACAACAACATAGTTATCTTTGGATTCCTGGTATGGCACTGTAGGATCAGCACTGGACTGCGAACCACAACATCAGCAGTTCAAACACACCAGATGATCTTCTGAAACCCCATACAGGATCACTGTGAGTCGAAACCTACTCAGTGGTACTTAGCAACAACAACAACAGCATTATTGTTTTCTTTGGTTAAGTTTTTACTTACTTTGTATATAAGAAGACAGAGATAAGATGCGCATCTCTGGTTCATATGCCTGTATATTTTTGAGGAATCATTTATTTGTTAAGAAGTATGGAGAGGTTGGAAGGTAGATTGATTGGTTATCAGGTATGTTGGAAATATGGAGTCTGCACTCTGGTGCACAACTGGCTGGTTTTGAATCCCAGCTTCACCACTGATCTTGGAAAGATGACTTAACCTTCTCTGTTTCTTAATTTCTTCTTTTGTAAAATGGAGTTTGAAATAGTAGCTACTGGTAACTTGTTTATTTTGGGGAAAATTAATGTATGGAAAGTGCTTCTTCGTACAGTAATCAATAAATGCTACCTAGTTATTGTTATGTATGGCCTGACTTCTTTAAAAGATTCTGTAAAACTCTAATGTCCTTTTTCCAATGCTTATCTATACACTTTAAGGAGCTCTGGTAGTGTAGTGGTTACGAGTTGGGCTGCCAACCTCACAGTCAGCAGTTCGAAACTACCAGCGGTTCTACAGGAGAAAGATGAGGCTTTCTGCTCCCGTAAAGATTTACAGCCTTGGAAACCCTGTGCAGGGTCACTGCGAGTTGGAACTGACTCCACGGTACTTAACAACAGCATATATACACTTCAAGTAGGGAGTGAGCATTTGGAATCGATATAGAATGTTGCTTGGTATTTTGTCTGGAGATGGAACATGGACTTGATAATGATATTGGATGTGTTACATCCAAACCCAACCCAAACCTACTGCCAGTGTGTCCATTCTGACTGCCCTGTGGAGGCCAAAGTGGCGGCGGTGGTGGTTATGTGCTGTGGAGTGAGTCAGTTCCGACTCATAGCGACCCTGCATAGGATTTCCAAGGCTGTAAATTTTTATGGGAGCAGAAAGTCTCCTCTTTCTCCTGCAGACAGAGTAAATCGACTTCTTAAGGTTCCAGAGTGTAAATCTATGGTAGTAAAGAGTAGCTAGTAGGCTTGAACCATTGACCTTGTGGTTAGCAGCCCAATGCTTAACGCATAGCTACACCAGCCCTCCTTATGTTTTCTGCATTGTTGTTGTGATGTGTCATTGAGTCGTTTCCTACTTACAGCAACTTTGGTGACTTTGAACTGCCAACCTTATGGTTAACAGTCAGTCCAGTGCTTGTGACACTAGGATTCCCATGTATTACATAATAACTAGAAAATCACAGGACAGAAAGTCTAAGTCTTGAACTAAAAGTCAAGCCAAAGTTTCCTAGGACCTTTTAGCTTTTCAGTTCCCTGAAATACACTAATATATGTAGCACTGTGGATAGGCAGTTGGTAGTTTTTGTTTTTAAGTTGTTACTGTTGTTGGAGTCCTGGTGTGCCGCTGTGGGTTAATGCGCTAGACTGCAAAGCCGTTTGAACTGCAAGGTTGGTGATTCAAAGTCACCAGCTGCTCTTCAGAAACCCTATACAGGGTCACTATGGGTCAGAATCGACGCGATGACACTTAACAACAACTGTTGTTGAAAGCTGGACAGTGAATAAGGAAGACAGTAGAAGAATTGATGCTTTTGAGTTATGGTCTTAGAGGAGACTATTGAAAGTGCCATGGGCTACCAAAAGAACCAATAGATTCATGTTGGAAGAAGTGCAGCCAGAGTTGTCCTTGGAGGCCAGGAAGGCCAAACTTCATGTCTCATACTTCAGACATATTGTCAGGAGGGACCAGTCACTGGAGAAGTATATGTCTGGTAAGATGGAGGGTGAGAGAAAAAGAGCAAGACCCCCAATGAGATCGATTGGCCAAGTGGCAGCATCGATGGACTCAAGCGTGGCAACAATTGTGAGGTTGGCCCAGGATCGGGCAGTGTTTCGTTCTGCTGTGCATAAGGTCGCTATGAGTCAGTACTGACTCGACACCTAACAAAAACAACAACAACTGTTGTTGAAAGAAGACAACTTAAAAGATGTTTTTGCCTATAAGTAAGTTTTGTCATTCTTGAACTGCTTTCCATGTTCATGAATATACAGAAATCAATTATTGTCACCTGAAAGTTCATCAATAGTTTGGGAGTTGTCAGGTAGGAAGATAGAAAGACTTCCTAATGAGTGACTATTATTCAGCAAGTTGAGAATCCAGGATGAGGGGATGTTCTTGCTATGAACCTAAATGTTAGTTAGCACTAAGAATGGTTTACATTCAAGAATCTGGCTACTTCCCCTTGCAATGAAGATGTTTTGCAGTTAGGAATGATCTCTTTGGGACCATACTGGCTCACTATACTTAGGAAAAGTGATCTTAATAGTGACTGACACCAAGCATGAATGGAAGAGGGGTGGTCTGAGTTTATCTGTGTCATTGCAGGTTTCATAAACTTGTTTAAACTTCAATTGATGATTTTAAAAAAGCAAATTCATGTATCTCTCATTTGTTTTGTAATTTCTCAGTTTTTGTTTTGTGTCTTTCATATAACTTTTTCTAAAGAGAAAATTTGAGTTTGTATAGTTTTTATAAGACTAGGAACTTTAATATTCATGGAGGAAGGGAGGAAGAAAACAGTACAAGAAAATAAAAATAACCATTTATGATTGGGTTTGGTTAACATAGTCATTTCCTAATCAGTGCTGTTACAAATTGAGTTGTGTCCCCAGACCCTATCCTGACCCTAAAAATGTGTTGTAAATCCTATCCTCTGTGTAGCGTAGTGGTTACGAATCGGGCTGCGAACCTTAAGGTCAGTGGTAACAAATCGGGCTGCGAACCTTAAGATCAGTGGTTCGAAACTACCAGCTGCTCCGCGGGAGAAAGATCAGGCTTTCTACTCCCGTAAAGATTTATACCCTCGGAAACCCTCTATGGGGTCGCTATGGGTTGAAACCGACTCTACGGCACTTAACAACAACATGTCAGTGCAATGAGCCCTGGTAGCACAATGGATAAAGTGCTCCACTGCTAACCAGAAGGCCTGTCCCTGGAACACACTAGCAGCTCTGTGGGAGAAAGACTGTGGGGCAGTCCCACTGTGTCCTGTAGACTCTTGATGACAGTGGCTTTGGGGTGGTTTTGTGTGCTTTGTTATGTTAATGAGGCAGGATTAGTGTGAGGTATATCATGAGTCCTCTCTGTTGAGATATAAAACAGATGAAACTAGCCAACTGGTAAAGCCATGGGAGGGAAGATGCATGCCATGCTCATGAAGATCCCCCAGGAACGGAACTCAGAAGAGATGAAGATCTTCCTCCAGAGCCTTTTCCTGAATTTAGACTTCTGTTCTTCTGTGAGAAGATAAATCTCTGAGGGGTAAAGCCAGCCACTTGCGCTCTTGATGTTTCAGCACTCTAGAGAACTGAGTTGCATGGCTTGACTTTTTTGCATGGCTTTTGTTTGAGATTTGTTTGTCATTTAGAAGTGGAATTATTAGAAGTTCTTTAGATATGGGCAAGCGAAATTTGGCAAAATGTTGTCCCTGTGAGAAATTAGTTGTGAATCGAGTTTCCTGATCGTTTTGGCCTACCAAAGTGTTTTCTTTAGGAAGAAAGACAAACAGCTCATCAGATAGTAAGCAAGCATTCTTTCCAGGGGTGGGGTGGTGGTTAAGATACAGGATAAATACTACAAATCACCTTAGCAGAAGTTTCTTTCAACAAGAAAAAAAAGGAAGGAGAAGGAAAAAGAAAACTTCCCTTCTTTTGTTGTGCCTGTTTCCTCCCACCCCACCCTGTTCATTGCCCTGCTTACACTGTCTGGTGCTGGCAGTAAATGTCCTGCTGTTGAATCATTGGCCTTAGGTTTTGATGTGAAGGAAGGTTGCCACAGCCAGAGAAGAAGGTCTTTATTGTGTTTTCAAAGTGGCTTTTTAATGACTTGTAATTCCAGCACATGCAAGAGCTGTAAAGTCTGTAAGTATGGCCAGGGAGCAGCTGGAGAGGCCATTTATTAAAGGGGCTGCGCTGGCTCTCCAGGGGGGAGGGGAGTTCTCATTCTGAGCTCCTATTCTCTGTGTTTTATAACTGGAGGTAAAAATACCTGCAGGGTTGCAATTCTTCCTCCTGGTAGATTCAGTTCAGTGCCTAGCATTCATTAAAAACAATTGTGAGAAAGTTAACTTTGTTGGGCGCATGGAGCTACTACATCACCTGATCCCATTTTCTAATTTTTGTTTGTTTGTCTCTTATGTTACATGTGATCAGATGGAGAAGGGTACAGTCTAGCCAGCCAGCTGTTCATGTATGTACTCACCCACGTTCCTGACTTGCTCCAAAAAGGATTTGAAACAGTGAAAAGGGAGCATAGAAAAAAATAAGAAGAGTTAGAGACCCTTTGTCTTTCTTGTTCCTGTAATAGACCGCCTAGCCTATGTTCAATCTTTTCATTATATAATTCCTGGAAAGCTGTTGGGTAGCTGAACATCATGAATAAGGAGCCCTTTCACTGCAGGGTTGGTTGTTCTCTGCAGTTGCCAATGTTCAGTATTTTTACTCACATGTACTGAGCCAATGTCTCCCAGTAAGTCTCCCTAAGTCTTATTTGAGAGACTCCCATCATGCCTATTCCTTGCATATCTGTTTTTGACTCTAAGGCATGTGACTAAAGCTAAAGATGTGATTTGACATGGTCTTTGCAACACCAGCTTTACCTTACCTTAGTGATGTCTGGGACTTCTCGTGTGGCACTGTTTGATAAGCATTGGATGGGAACCACAAGGTTGGCGGTTCAAACCCACCAGCTGTACCTTGGAAACCCTGTACGGGGTCGCTGTGAGTCAAAATGGACTGAGTGGCACTTCACAACAATAACAGCAGTGTCTTACAATCTTTGGGGAGTGTGAACAGTTCGGAGGTTGGCTGCATACTGGAAGGTACCTCAGAAGGAAGGCCTGCTGATCATCTCTTGAAAAAAGTCATTGAACCCCTGGTGGAGCGTAATTCTATTCGAACACATGAGGTCACCCTGAGCTGGAATCCATTCAACTGCAGCTAGTTTAGGGATGTATTTATCGCTGTATTTGCTATGCATCAGTCATCCTTTTAAGCATTTTTTGTGTTTTAACCTCAAAACCACTCAGTGAATTGTTGTTGTTAAGTGCCGTCAAGGCAGTTCCAACCAATAGCGACCCTGTAGTGGATTTCCAAGGTGGTACGCCTCAGCGGAGGAGGAGCAGGAGAATTCCCGCACCTACTATGAGTGCCACTACCCTCTCTGCACCACGATTGAGATGCAGCTCCGGAGTTCAACATCTGTGGGCGGTGCCAGGAGGCCCACTACGGAGGCTGGCAGTGCCAGCAGAAGGACTGGGCTGCCCACAAGGAGCACTGCCGTGAGAAGAAACACCCTGGTCCACATGAGCTTGAGCTGGAGCGGTGACCGCCAGGTGCAGGCGCTGCCCAGCCACAGCCCTAGGGCACAGTGGACACACACTGGTGGTTGGACCTGGAGGCAGACGCCTCAGTGCTTCTCATGCGGAGCCAGCAGGCTGCCCGCCTGGACGTTTCCATTATTTATATGTTATTATGTTTGTAAACTCATGTACAGTTTGTTTTTGTGGGGGAGAGGTAGTGGAAGGGTTAGAAATCACAAACAGAATCGTTTGCTGTTATCCTCAAATGGCTGGCTGTCACCCACGCGTCTCAGATGGCCACAGAGTGGGCGCTTCCCACCCGAGCACCTGAACACCCAAGCCAGCAGCTAGCAGAGGAGGGTTAGCGCTGGTGCCTGCTCGCACCATCTGCATGGAAGTTGTGTTTACAAACGAAGTAAAGGGGCAGATCACTTGAAAAAAGAAAAAAAGGATGTGTTTGAACCACCAACCTTGCAATTCAAACTGAGTTTTCAGTCTATCACATTATCCAACCAGGACTATGCTCTGTGCATCGGTACTATTTTATTCTCATTTTTTTAATGACGAAACTGAGACTCAAAGGATAAGAATATGCTGAAGGTCATCTGACACGGATCCCAGCAACATCTGACTCAGCAGCATTTGGAGGTAAAGGAAATAATTTTTTCCCTACCATGAATTCATACTAAAATCACAAAAAAATGTGCTTCATGAACTTGGCGTCACTGCCATGTCCCATTCATGAATCATATTTCTTTTATCTATTGACTTAGGTTTTACCAACAGCCTTTAGGTGGTGATAGGTTCTACTACTCCTAAGTGGATTTGACATGCAAACCAGAACTGATGGAAGTCTTGAAAAACATCCAGGAACCTCAAACTTCATGTACAGACATAGCTCGGAGAAACTGCGGCTTTGGTTCAAGACCACCGCAGTAAAGTGAATATTGCAATAAAATGAGCCACATAAGTTTTTGGTTTCCCAGTGTGTGTAAGAGTTATGCATACTGTGGTCTACTAAGTGTGTAGTGAAATTATGAAAACAGTTTGAAATATTGTGAGGATAACCAAATTGGACACAGAACAACAAAATGAGCAGATACTGTTGGAAAAATGGTGACAATAGCCTTGCTTGCTTGATTGCAGGATTACCACAAGCCTTCAGTTTGTCAAAAGTGCAGTATCTGTGATACGCAGAAAAGCAGAGTGCAGTAAAAGGAATATGCCCATATGTATTCGCTTACAACAAAACAGACTCATAGTTCTAGGTTACACAATATTGAAATGTATTGTCAGTACTATTTCCTTGCTTTTGCATGGGAATTTATGTGTAACAGAGCTGAGCTGCAATATCGAGCTTTCCCAGAAGGTGCCACCAAATAACAAATGGTGTCGTCCAATTATGAGTTTTCCCTCTTTTTTATTTTTCTAGTTACATTTTGTAATTTCCTTTTATAATCGAAACCATTCAAGAAAATGCAACGGCTTGAAGGTGGCTTTCTTTTGGTGTCCTCATAATTATTTAAGTAAATTTGAGAAATTGTTCTCAGTGGGTAGCAGTTTATGACCACAAAGCAAATCACCCCTTCGAGGTTTCTTTAGGTCACTAAAGGTGGCTGTATCAGGAAATGCTTCCAGATAAAGTCAATGTTTCTATTGATGGTGGTGGTGACTATGTGTCATTGAGGTGGTTCCAACTCATTGCGACCCTGTGTAGGGTTTCTGAGGCTGTGAATGTTTATGGGAGCAGAAGGCCTCATCTTTTTCTTGAGGATTGACTGGTAGATTTGAACTACTGATCTTAGGTAAGCAGCCTAGCTCATAATCCACTAAGCACCAGGGCTCTTGACGTTTCTCTTAGGCAGGAGAATGTTAAGACACATTTAAATGTTTGAAGACTACAAACCTTTGCCTTGAAGTTTTGAAACTATAGAGGATAAGAATGTGGGACCCTCGAGCAGGGAGCAATATGCAATCACTGACATGGAGAAAAGGAGTTTGCTTGACTTCAGTAGTCTTGGGGGGAAGGGATATATGTAAGGAGCCCTCAGATAGACTTTCAATAATGAATTACTGCAGTGCCCCTGGTTTGGGCCCTTAGTGTTTGGAATTACAGTACTTAAAACAAAAAAAAAAAGTTGTTATGACCTTTGCCTTATTTAAGTGGTCCATTTAAAAAATATATATGGTATACATTCCTGCCACTGAGTAATTAAAAATTTTTCATAAAAAATTGTAACACTGATTTATACATTTTTATTACTTTAGTGTTATTCAAAAACAGTTATGAAATTCTTATAAATAAAGGCGGTATATTGTTGCTAGGTGTTTTTGAGTTTGGTTGTGACTTATCAAGACCATATAACAGAGTAGAACTGCCTCATAGGTTTCCTCGACTGAAATCTTACTGGAAGCAGGTCTTTCTCCATGGAAGCCACTGGGTGTGTTTGAATCATCACTTAACCATTGGATCTGCAGAATTCCTAGGAGTCCTGGTGTGGTGCTGTAGGATAAAGACTGAACCGCAAGGTCGGCAGTTCAAACTCAATAGCCGCTCCTCGGAAACTGTGCAGAGTCGCTATGAGTCAGTCATTAGTGTCTCGTGTATCAAGTCTTGAGATGGTCTTTAAATTCAGGTGGGATATAATCAAGGAGTCCTGGTGTGGCTCTGTAGGATAAGCACTAGACTGCAAGCTCGGTTTGAACTGCAAGGTTGGCAATTCAAACACTACAGCCGCTCCTCGGAAACTCTATACAGGGTCACTATGAGTTAGAAACAGCTCTGCAGCACTTAACAACAAAATATTCAAGATCATCTTTTGACTCTTGTGCAGTTTTAATTTTCTTCAGCTTCAGTCTGAACTTGCATATGAGCAACTGATGATCTGTTCCACATTGGGCCCTATCCTTGTTTTGGCTGATGATATGGAGCTTTTCCACCGACTCTTCCTAAAGATGTAGCAAATTTGATTCTGATGAGCTCCATGTTGTTGAAAAAAGTATTTGTAATGAATTCTATCATGGGATTTCCAGCATCATTTCTTTCACTAAGACCATATTTTCTGACTACTAATCCTTCCTCTTTGTTTCCAACTTTCATGTTCTGAAACACCATTAATTATCAATGCAACTGATTGTATGTTCGATCAATATTAGATTGAAGAAGTTGGTAGAATTCTTCAGTTTTCATCATCACTGGCTTTAATAGTTGGTATGTAAATCTGAATAATAGTGGTAGGCATATGGATGTTATCCTATCACAGACAGCATTGTACTTAAAGATTTTAAAATATTGGAATAATGGAATATATAATATTGGAATACGAAATAATGGAATGGAATGCCATTCCTCTTGAATTTGTCACACCTGGAATAGTAAACCATGTGATTGTCAGATTGAAAATAGCTTATACAAGTACAATTTCAGCTCACTAATACCTAGGATATTGATCTTTATTTGTTCCATTTCATTTTTGATGACTTTCAACTTCTCAGATTCATACTTCCTACATTCCACGTTCAGATTATTAATGGATAGTTGCAGCTATCTCTTCTTATTGTGGGTTTGCCCCATCAGCAAACGAAGGTCCCAAACACTTTGCGCCATTCATTAAGGTCAGCTCTACTTTGAGGAAGCATCTCTTCCCCAGTCATATTTTGAGTGCTTTTCAACCTGAAGGGATCACCGTTCAGCACTATATCCAGCATTCTGCTGCCATTCATAAGTGTTTCAGTGGCTAACCATTCAGAAGCAGTCCGGTTCTCCTTCCTAGTCTGTGTGGAAGCTCCACTGTAATCTGTCTACCATGGTGACCCTGCTGATATTTACTGGTCGCATAGCTTCCAGCATCATAGCAACACTTAAACCATCATAGCATGACAGACTGACAGGCTAGTGGTGGTTCTAACTCATCCTGACCTTGTATGTTGTTAAGTGCCGTTGAGTCAGTTCCCAACTCATAGCGACCCTGTATAGGATTTCCAAGGAGCAGCTGGTAAGTTAAACCACTGACCTTGAGGTTCAAACCAACTTTGCAGTCCAGTACATTAACCCAGAGCACCCTTACTAGGACTCCATGACCCTGTATACTTGGTTGGTTATTCGTCGATACCAACTCATAGTGACCCTATATAGGGTTTCTGAGGCTATAAATCTTTATGGGAGCAGAAAGCCTCATCTTTCTCCCATGGAACAGCTGGTAGTTTTCAACTGCTTATCTTGAGGCTAGCCATCCAACTCATAACCCCTACACTACCAGAGGATTTCCA
>NW_006408583.1:5921183-5944292 GCF_000296735.1 Chrysochloris asiatica
GTTTCGAACTGCTGACCTTGCAGTTCACAGCTTGATTCGTAACCACTACGCTACCAGAGCTCCTTTATAGGGGCAAGAAATTGAGTCCCTACATGTTCTACTATTAGCTAAAAGTTTGGCAGTTGAAACCCACATCGAGTCACCTTAGGAGATAGGCATAGAGCTCTGCTTCCAAAAGTCACGGTCTTGAAACTCCCATGGAGCAGTTTTACTCTGCTTATAGGGGGTAGCCAGGAGTTGGGATAAACTAAACGACAACAGGGACAAGGCCATGCCAGGGTTTCCATCCTCAGTACTGTGTTAGAGGAAGGTTGTATACATGAAGCATCTGAAGAAGGCACGGTTCCTTGTCCTAGAATGTACTCATACCCAGCTAATAAAGTACATTTGTGGATCCAGGAGGGTTAAAAGGCGTTTATAAGAGCATGTACTTGGAATCAAAAGACTAGCCTGGAAAATGGATTTCAGTAATAATGGCACCTCATGAAATAATATATACAAGCTGCTACTTGAGTATGAGTCCAAGCAAACATCATAATTAATCATGAGCAGAAACCTACAATTTTGTTTAGTATTTTTTTGTATTCTGTTTTGTGAAGGCAGCTCATCTTCTGTGTTACATATGGGCAATGTATGTAACATGGTCCCTAACTGATCTAGCTCCACTTGTTGTTAAGTGCTATCGAGTCAGTGCCGACTCACAGTGACCTTATGCACAATAGAGGGAAACACTGCGCAGTCCTGTGTTGCCACGTTTGAGCCCATTAATGTTGCCACTTTGCCATTCCATCTCGCTGGGGGGTCTTCCTTTTTTCTCTGACCCTCCACCTTACCAAACATGATATCCTTTTCCAGAGACTGGTCCCTCCTGACAACATGTCCGAAGTATGAGAGACAAAGTTTGGCCATCCTGGCCTCCAAGGAGCACTCTGGCTGCGCTTCTTCCAACACAGATCTGTTTGTTCTTCTGGCAGTCCATGTTACTTTGAATATTCTCCTCCAAAACCATAACTCAAAAAGCATCAATTCTTCTACATCTTCCTTATTCACTGTCCAACTTTCACATGCGTATGAGGTGATTGAAAATACCAATTTTGGGTATTTATATTTATATGAAATATATTTATATGGTACTTATATGAAAATTCCATATTTGGGTCAGGCGCACCTTAGTCCTCAAGCTGACATCTTTGCTCTTCAGCACTTGAAAAAGGTCTTGTGCAGCAGATTTGCGTAATGCAATATGTTGTTTAATTTCTTGACTGCTGCTTCCGCGAGTGTTGATAGTTGATCCAAGAATGGAGTCCTTGACAACTTCAATCTTCTCTCCATTGATAAGAATGTTGTTTATTAGTCCAATGGTGAGGATTTTTGTTTTCTTTACATTGAAATGCAATCCATACCGAAGGCTGTGCTCTTTGACCTTCATCAGTAAGTATTTTAAGCTCCACTTAGTATCCCAAAACATCTTACTGTGTTTCCTAATAAGGATAGTAGGTTATCAACCTCTTTATTAGCCTGAGCTAGAAATGACAGTTATTGTTAGATACATTTTTTTTTTTTAAATCTGCTACTTTGGGGATAAAACAATGAATAAGAGAGGCACAGAGTTTACCTTTGTTTTGAGAGAGAGACAGCAGATACTTAACTTGAGGTCTTGATTGGTGCTGTGACAATTATTTCATTTCCCTCAAACACTCTTCCAGTTGGTACAGTACTTTCAGCTTTTTCCAAAGAGGTATGTGGATTTGTCCCTTTTTGTCCTTGTCCACAGCTGCTTGACTCTCAGTTTGTTCTCTATCATTCCAGCTTGACTGAGATAGATGACTGCAAGCCGTTCCTTCTGCCTTCTCTCTCTTCCCTCTCCCAGGCCTTTTGTGCACGACTGTCAAAACATGATCAAATTCTGGAAGGAAATCCATAAAAGGATATAAAATATTTTGTTAAAATGATGGTGTCATGGGTCATTTCCATAATACTATATTCAATTTTGCCATTTTAATGGTGGCCCCCAGTTTCTAGTCAGGAGACCATTAGAAAAAGAGAACTGGTAACTATAATGAATTTCTTCATGAGCAGTCATGTCCTAGTTAGAACAAGAGTGCACATTAGTACGTGGACAGGAGCTCCTATAGTGTACAATAAGAAGACAGCATACAACAAATGGAGCAGTTCCCTGGAGCTCAAAATCCACCCGAGTGTAAGTGATGACGCTTCCACACACATTACACTTTTTGTCATGAGTTAGGGTCTTAAATGGGACCATTATATGACATACCTCTGCTTCTGGAAATGGTCCCAGTGGAGATAAAAATCTTCCTCCTGGTATCACAGGTGAAGAGCACAGTCTGCTGGTCTCCTCTTGGCCAGGTAGGTTCACTTAAATAGGCTGTAAGTTAAGTTACATATACTGCCCCTTAGTGTTATAGCTGAGGAGAAAGAAAAATACCTCCCCAAATCATTTCATACCCCTCAGCCAACATGACCTATGACCTGTTGTATGGAGATTTCCTCACCTGACCTACTAAGGAAAGAGTGTTCAGACATTTTGGTGTCTCATCCAGAATTGTATTTATTATAACTCCCCTGATATTTAGACAAACCATTCTGTAGAGAGGGTGAGGGTGAGGGGTTGGGGAGTAAGGGGACATAAGAGGTGTGATAGTTTATTCCTGAAGCCCAAAATGGAGACATGGCTATTCTGCTTGTCTGAAGCAGTACTTCCTCACAAAACCATTGTTGTTGTTGTTAAGTGCCATGGAGTTGGTTCCGACTCATAGTGACCCTGCACAGGGTTTCCAAAGCTGTAAATCTTTACGGGAGCAGAACGCCTCATCTTTCTCCCGCGGAACCACTGGTAGTTTTGAACTGCTGACCTGCGGTTCACAGCCCAATTCATAACCACTATGCTACCATATTAGTAGAATACTGAATTCTATTTGTGGTGGTTGTTAAATGCCATGGAATACGTTCAAACTCACAGGACCCTGTTAAGTGTTTCCAAGGTGTGCTTGCTGGGTTTGAGCCACTGACCTTGTGGTTAATAATCCAGTGCTTATCCTAGAGTGCCACACCAGGACTCAAGGTTTTCTTTGATATTGGTAAGTGCCATCAAGTTGATTCCTACTTGTAGTCATCCTGTATCGACTTTCTGAGGAGTATCTATTGCATTTCAATGACCAAACCACTGACCTTGTGCTTCATGACCCAGTGCTTAACCTTCAGCACCACACCGGAAGTCTAGTGTTGCTTTTTTTGCTATATTTTCTTCTGAAGAATATAAAATAAACACAAAATGGTGGTGATGATGTGCCATAGAGTTGGTTTTGACTCATAGCAACCCTGCTTAGGGTTTCCGAGGCTGTAAATCTTTACGGAAACAGAAAACCTCATCTTTCTTCTGTGCTGCTACCTCAAGGCTAGTAGCCCAATTCTTAACCACTGTATTACCAGAGCTCCTTATACACAAAATAAATGAGTTCCATTTGTCCAGCACTCAGATTTTGCAGTCACTAAGTTATTTGTTGTTGTTGTTGGGTGCTGAGTCAGCACCGACTCACAGCGACCTTATGCACAGCAGAACGAAACACTGCCTGATCCTGGGCCAACCTCACTATCGGTGTCATACTTGATCCCATTGATGCTGCCACTTTGCCAATCCATCTCTCTGGGGGGGGGGGTCTTCCTTTTTTTCTCTGACCCTCCACCCTACCAAATATGATATCCTTCTCTAGCGACTGGCCCCTCGTGACAATATATCTGAAGTATGAGAGATGAAGTTTGGCCATCCTGGTCTCCAAAGAGCACTCTGGCTGCACTTCTTCCAACACAGATCTGTTTGTTCTTTTGGCAGTCCATGGCACTTTCAATATTCTCCAACACCATAACTCAAAAGCATCACTTTTATGGTCTTCCTTATTCACTGTCCAGCTTTTTCATATCATTGCATGCATATGAGGTTATTGAAAATACCATGGCTTGGGTCAGGCGCACTTTAGTCTTCAAGCTGACATCTTTGCTCTTCTATACTTTAAAAAGTCTTGTGCAGCAGATTTGCCTAATGCAATATGTCATTTGATTTCTTGATTGCCACCACACATCTGTCAGTTTGTCTTACTGTGGTGGCTTGTGAGTTGCTGTGATTCTGGAAGCTATGCCACCGGTATTTTAAATACCAGCAGGGTCACCCATAGTGGACAGGTTTCATATGAGCTTCCAGACGAAGACAGACTATGAAGACTACTTTGGAATATTTAGTTACTGAAAGCCTTATGAATAGCAGAGAAACACAAGTTATAGCCAATCTTCATTTTCCTCCCTTGACATTATTTTAAATCAATCCAAGATGTCATATTTCATTAATAGACATTTTAATATGAATTTATAAATGTTAAAAAAAAAAATTTAAGTACACAACTAAAATACCATTTGTTGTTGTTAAGTGCCATCTAATCAGTTCTGACTCGTAGCAATCCTGTATAGGGCATCCAAGGAGCAGCTCTGGTGAATTTGAACTGCTGACCTTGCAAACCCACCTTGCGATCCAGAGCATTATTCCACAGTGTCACACCAGAACATCTAAGCACGTTAATAATTCTTAATATGGTCAAATACCTAATTACTGAACAGTTTTCTAAAATCAAAATGTCATAAGTTTTCATTTTGATTTTACAGTTTGGGGCTTTGTTTGTTTGTTTTTGCTTATTTGAATTGGAATCCAAATGAGATCCCCAGCTTGTAATTAGTGAAATGTCTTACATTTGTTTGTGTTACAGATTTTCTGTTTGAATCATGGTTGTATGTTTTCTGTAAATTAGTAGATTCAGACAAAGTTATTTACTTTCATTCTTTTTTTAAGTTTTTTTTTTTTTTTTTTCATTTTTCATTTTTTTTGAAACAATACTTTTAATGGGCAAACTTGTGTTCTTTTGTCAGGAGACCTATATTGTGAGGGTTTCTTTTGAAGATGTTAGCACTCACTGATGAGCAGTACCTATATACATTAGCTCATTATTGTTGTTAAGTGCCATCAAATTGGTTCTGACTCACAGTGACCCTGTTAGGGTTTCTGAGGAACAGCAGCTGGTGGGTTTGAACTGCTGACCTTGTGGTTTGGAGTCCACTGCTGATACCACAGTGCCACTACAAGAGTCCATTAGTTCATTAGGGATTGGGAATTGATAGTAATTTTTTTCCCATCATCCTTTTATCATTTATTAGCCTGAAGTGACTGATAAAGAGAAACTCCCCTTCCTCTCACTTGTATTTAACAGTACCACAATTCATATAGGAAAGATAAAACATAACTGTGTGATGCTTTCCCCTTAGTTACTAGTTTGCGAAAGAGTGAGATGGTGCCCTAACATCCTTCAGAAGTGGCTGATTTTTTAAAGCATTGCTTTTAATAAATTTTTTCAACTTACCTTTTAATGTTCATTTATATAGTTGTTATTTACTGCCATCAAGTTCCAACCCATAGTGACCCTGTATAGGGTTTCCAAGGAGTGGCTGGTGAGCTTAAACTGTCGACCTTGCAGTTCAAACCGACATTGCAGTCCAGCATTAACCTGCAGTGCCACACCAGGAGTCATGTTTATTAGTTAGCCCCTGGATGATGTAAACAGTTATCATATTCACCTGCTTACCAAAGGTTGCAGGTTCAAGTCTGCGGAGAGTCGTGTCAAAAGAAAGACCTGTGATTTAATTAGAGAAATTAGCCTTTGAAAACTATGGTGCACAGTTGGATTGCCACAAATTGAAAGAATTCAATGTCATTGGGTTGTTTCACTTTGTCATTGTTACTAGGAGCCATGGAGTCAATTCTGACTGATAGCAACCCTATACACAACAGAAGGAAAATGGTTCTGCACCACACTCACAATTGTTATGTTTGAGTCCAGTGTTGCAACCACGGTATCACTTCATCTCATTGAAGAACTTTCTCTGTTTCCTTGACCCTCCACTTTACCAAACATGACGTTCTATTCAGGATCTGGTCCTTCCTGACAACATGTCCAAGGTACACGAGACAAAGCCTTGCCATTCTCGCTTCTGAGAAGCATTCTGTGTATACTTCTTCCAAGACAGATTTGTTTGCTTTTCTGGCATGGTCCACCACCATAATTTGAATGCACCCATGTTTCTTTGGCTTGCCTTACTGTCCAACTTTCACATACGTATAAAGCGATTGAAAATACCATGACTTGGGTCCTCAAACTGACTTCTATGCTTTTGAACTCTTTAAGGAGGTCTTATGAGCAGATTTGCCTATTGCAGTACACCATCTGATTTCTTGACTGCTGCTTCAATCATGCTGGTTCCCTGAACATTCTGTGCTGCCTTATGCCAGTGCTACACTCTTGGTCCTTTGTGACCTGGTTAACTTTCACCTTTTCTTTGATGGTTTCTGAATTGTCTTCCCACCCTAATTTCTTCTTTGTGTTGTGCACATGTGGGTGATGATGGTTATTCTCTCCTATGACAGTATTTCTCCCCTGGTCAGTGGAGTGTTTTCAGGGCAGCATTGCCTTTTAATTGTCTGATTTCTCAGCTCACTATGCAGAGTCTGGCACTTAGTTGAAACTGAGAAAACATTAAGTTAAATAATGAAAGGTGTACTTACATTTGTCTATGTGTATGTATTTTATGTATTGTGCATGTTTAATTAAGAGATGGTCCTAGTTGTGTGTTGCATGCCATCAAATTATTTGCAGCGCTGTAGGATTTCCAAGGCTGCAAATCGTTATGGTAGCAGAAAGCCTCATCTCTCTCCTATGGAATGGCTAGTAGATTCGAACTGCTAATTTCAGTTAGCAGCCCAAGCTGTAACCCGCTACGCTACCAGGTGTCCTTTAGAACTAAAGGGAGTCAAGTATAAATATAGTGAGTGATCAGGGGACGTCATTTTTATAAGCTCCCCCTTTCGTAGGTGAAGTAGACAGGCTACAATGTGGAATTTAGGTGGGGGATGGGTGGAGCTCACTGTATAAACAGACAAGTCTTGGCCCTCTCAGAGTCACACAAGTCAGGGGATAGGCCACCCTTGTGCAAATAAGTTCCTGCAACAAAATCCTAGGACACATTAGAGACCAAAGTCAGCAAGCCATATAAATTGGATTGTGTTTTTACCTGCCTTTGTGGGCCTTGTCTTTGTGCTGGCGCATGTAAGCTAGCCAAGGAGTGAGGAGCTTATGAACACTTCTACAGAAAGAGATTAAAAAATATATGTATATTTTTATTGATTTTACCATGAGGAGTATTAAACCATAGAAATAACAAAGGGAAGGCAAAGACCACATATTAATCTTTTGAGACAGCAGGGGTATGCCAGAGTCTAAAATCCAAAACACTTGCTTCTGTATTTTAAAAAAGCAAATATTTTTCTGAGAAATTTCAATAACAGGATGTTGAAGTGAAAGAAATTTCTGCCTCCCTGTTTCCTATAGGGATTGTGCAGAGGCGCGATAACGTGAAGGCTATGTGACCACCGTGCTTGTGCTGTCTTTGTGATCATGAAATATGATTATATTCTCTCGAATGTTTACATGTGCTCTTGAAATGATTGAAACATGTAAAATAAGACTTGTAGATTGCATTAAGGGAACTGTGTTCTCCCCTTCTGTTTCCTCAAGTTGGATAATTTTCAAGACAGACTAACTTTAAATAACAGACTTTCATTTGGTTGCTAAACATTTATTAAGTCATCACATTTGGATTTCTACATTCATAAAATTAAATGGTTATTTATATGTAAAAGAGTGAAGGAGAAAATACAAAAGCTTTTTTAATAAGGGGAGTTACATTGAAGTTATTTTACTTACACTGAGAGAAGCAAATGATCGGGGTTACAGGTAGCTACCCCCAAAGTGCTGTTGTTATTGTTAAGTGCTGTCCAGTCAGTTCTGACTCATAGCGACCCTGCATAGGATTTCCAAGGAGAAGCTGGTGAGCTTGAACCACTGACTGCAGTTCAAACTGACTTTGCAGTCCAGCACATTAACCCACGGCGCCACACCAGAACTCCCCCACAAAGCGCGGGCATCTTGTTAAGTAGTGTCTGTTTTTTAATGTATATCTAATTATACTCTTTGGAAACTGTTAGCATTTTAAAGGTAGTTTAACCAAAATCATGATTACACAAAATCATGATTACACAGTGTTTTAACCACTAAGCCACCAGCGTTCCTTAAACTATCCCAAGACTTATGTAAATATAGTTTGGTGGGTTCCCTCCTGTCTCCTGTTCTGGAGTTCTCCTTAATAAAATTCACATGCTTGAGGGCCCTGCACAGCTGGCTGTCTCCCCAGTCCTGATGGCACCCCAAATGCTTTACAATCAGAAGGAACTCAATTACTGGCATGCACTGATAACAGGATTTTCCATAAACCATGTTCACGGTTGACCAGGGCCATACAGTGTTCTCATATACTGTAAGTTATATACATTTACCAAGTAGTCAGTGTAGTTGTTTCCAAGCTTGTATGTCAGTTTCACTTGTAGTTACACTAGTTAATTTCATGGTTTATTAATAATATAATTGCTTCTGTGAAAATGAAGTTGAATGCTATGGAAGTCTGGATGGGAGTCCCTTGAAATAAATTGGCCGCAAATGGTAGTGGTTGTTGTGAAGGGCTGTTGAGTCAGTTCCAACTCATGGCGACCCTATAGAGGGTTTCCAAGGAATGGCTGATGAGTTTGAACCACCGACCTTGTGATTCAAATCGACCTTGCAGGCCAGTGCTTTATCCCACAGCGCCACACCAGGATTTCACCCTCAAATTAGGCATGAGGAAAATATCGTAAGAATGTAGAAGGACTCTGTTCTCTAACAACTTTGCAAGCATCTAGCTTCTTGGTCACAGGTGGTTCTCGTAGATTATCAGTTAAGCGTGTGGTTTATAGAAGACAGAATTTTCAGACCCCATTCAAAGAAACCCCCTTGAACTTACATCAAAAGATTGGTTAATTAATGCATATTTACCATTTTTTAGTGTAATACATGTGTGTGTATATTGAACATTATACTTTAAAAGTTTGTAAGTCCTGGTGTGGCACTGTAGGATAAGCACTAGATTGCTAACCGCAAGGTCACTGATTCAAACCTACCTGTTGCTCCTCAGAAGGCCTTGATAATGTTGCTGTGAGTCAGAACTGACTCGAAGGTACTTAACAACAACAAATATATATATACATGTAATTTTTTCATTTTTGCTAAAGTTCCCGTGTATTAAGCCTTTATAGTTGCTGACCAACTGCCAGGTCTGTCTACAGTGGATAAAAAGTATATTTTACTTTGCTTTGATTCTTGGCTTCATTGGGCACTTCTCATGCTTGCTGTAGACGAGGGGTTTAAGAAACTCACAGAAGAAATAGAAGGGAAAGCTAATGGAAACATTCCATTATCTTTTTTAATCCCTTATTACTTTTAGAATCTTCTACTTGACAGATCCCTGCTAGCCAAACATCTTAAACTGCTCTTCACCTATAGTTGTACACTATTTTTTCTTGATCCTGAGGTTAGAACAACCCTTCCTCTGAAAACATGCTTCTCTTGTCTTTCATTATTTATCAAGGATGATTTGATTAAGCCCTCATCTTTGACAGCATCATTTTTTCCAGGTGAATTTTTAGATTCTATCAGTTTTGACATCATCTACTTCACCACTGTTTTTCTTTAGTATTGGTATGCTTTTTAATGTATGCTAGTCACAGAAATATGCTTGTAACTACAGTAATGGAGTAACTGTAATTTGGCTCAAGAAAGTGAATTATATTTGGGTGAGGAACACAGACCATGTATTTTTATAAACCAGGTATAAAGCTGGTGTCCCAGAAAGAGTTTGGGGACTGGGGAAAGGTTTCCAGATCTTACAGTTGTGCTAGCTTTGTGGCCTGGCAGATAACACTTAACCTGTTTTGAGTTTTAATTTCAAAAACTCTGAGATGTAGATAATATCTCACAGCGTTGCTACGTAAGTCAAATAAGTAATGCGTAGTAAATGACAGGTAATAAGTAGGCAGTCTGAGAATGTCAACAGCATCTGATTGTTTCTAATCTTATTATTAAGAACCCTGGCAATGCCCTCCTCCTGGTTTGTTGTTGTTTTGTTATTATGTGCCTTCAAGTCAGTTCCTACTCTTAGTGACCCTATGCATAAAAGAATGAAACACTGCCCGATTCTGCACCATCATCACAATTGTTACTCTTGAGCTCAGGGGTCTTCCTCTTTTTCCCTGATCCTCCACTCTACCAAGCATAATGCCCTTCTCCAAGGGACTGGTCCATCCTGATAATATGTCTGAACTATAAGAGACAAAGTCTTCCTAGCTTAGCTTCTAAGGAGCATTCTGGCTGTACCTGTTCAACACACACCTTTCTATTTTTCTGGCAGTCCATGGTGCTTTTAATATTCTTCTCCAACACTGTAACGCAAATGCATCAACTCTTCTCTGGTCTTCCTTACTCATTGTCCAGCTTTCACATGCATATGAAGCTATTGAAAATACCATGGTTTAGATCAGATGCACCTTAGTCCTCAGACTGATACCTTTGCTTTTGAACATTTTAAAAAGGTCGTGTGCAGCAAATTTGCTTAATGCAATATGTCATTTGATTTCTTAACTGCCACTTCCGTAAGTGTTGATGGTAGAGTCAAGCTAAAAGAAGTCTTTGGAACTTCAATCTTTTTTCCATTTGTCATGATGTTGGAGTACTGGTGTGACACTGTAGGATAAATACTGGACTGTGAACCACAGGGTTGGCAGTTCAAGCTCACCAGCTGCTCCTCAGAAACCCCTATACAGGGTCATTATGAATCAAAAATAAAAGACCATGATATTATTTATTGCTCATGATATTATTACTTCTGTACACAGCAGTGCAATCCCACTGAAGACTGTGGTCTTTTATCATCATCAGTAAGTACTTTTCAGCAAGCAAGATTGTATCATCTGCATATCACAGATTGTTCATGAATCTTCCTCCAATCCTGTTGCCATGTTCTTTTCCATATTATGCAGCTTCTTGGATTATTTTTTCAGCCTGCAGATTGAATAAATATGGTGAACTACAGCCTTGCCACACTTCCTGATTTTAAACCATTCAGTATCCCCTTGTTTGTTCTAACAGCTGCTTCTTGATCTATACACAGGTTCCTCATGAGCACAATAAGTGTTCTAGAATATCCATTCTTTGCAGTGTTATCTATATATAGCTTGTCATGATCCACACAGTCAAAAGCCTTTGCATATTCTTTCTGATAGTCTCTGCTGCCAGTCTGACATCAGATCCATCTGACATCAGCAGTGATATCCCTAGTTCCATGTTCTCTTCTGAATCCAGCTGTGTTTCTGTCAGTTTCCTGTCTGTGTACTGTTGCAGCTTTTTTGGATTATCTTCAGCAAAGTTGTTACTTGCATGCGATGTAAGTGGTATTGTCCGATCATTCCCTCATTCCATGTAGTCACCACTCTTTGGAATGGGCACAAATATGAATCTCTTCCTATTGGTTGTCCAGGTAGCTGTCTTCCAAATTCCTTGCCATAGACGTGAGTGTCTCCAGTGCTGTATCAGTTGGTTGAAAGATTTCAGTTTCCATTGTATCAATTCCTGGAGGCTTGTTTTTCAACAATAGTGTCCGTGCAACGTAGACGTCTTTGTTCAGTACCATCAATTCTTGGTCATGTGCTATCTCTTGAAACGGTTGAACATCGACCATATCTTTTTGATACAGTGACTCTGTGAAGACCTTCCATCTTCTTTTGATGCTTTCTGCATCCTTCAGTCTTGGTTTGTTAGAGGGATGAAATGTTATCATATGTGTGTAAAGTGCTTCCAGACCAAAATGTTACTTAGACACTGTTACAGAGTTGACTTAATCTGTAAGAAAATAGGTGAAAAAGTGGCTTCTATACAGTAAGCATTGTGTTCTTCAGGTTCATGGTTTTTATTCTGCCTTAGTGTGACCTTGCCAATATGGATACTTTGCGTATATATGTTCACTTCTGTCCAGTATTGTTAACGTTCATTTTGTGTCCTGATTCAGATTGTGAAGTGTGAGCCTGTGTCTGTCCTGTGTACTGGGTCTTGCATTCAGAACCTTCTGCAATGTCATTATTGGAGATTTCCCTGCACCCTCTTGACCTGAAACTCAGCTGCCAGTGCCTCAGTCAGATTTTCAGTAGCTGAAAGCCTCTATAATGTAGTATGGGCAAACACAGTTTAATGTATCCAAATGTAATATACCTCACAGGAAAGATTTGTTTTTCTGTCATTGTGTGAGGCTGTCAACTGTGTCAGTAAGTCAAAGGAAAAACTTTTTAATTGTTACAGAAAGGACAGTTAAAAATTGGTTAACCTATTTTTTTTTTTTTTCCTGAAGGCCAACTGTCTTCCCAAGAAAGAAAGATACCTATTTTTTGTTGTTGTTTTTGATCAGCTCATTACAGAATAGTTGAACACGTAGCCAAGATTGAAAGACAACACAGTTTCGCATTAGATTCATAGCTGCATGTTTTAAAGTAGCTTTAAAAGTTCCCCCATTAGAACCTTTTAAAGTTACCCATAAAATGCCACTTTGCATCTGGCATCGGATCTATTAATTTGACTATTATGAATATGTAAGAATATTCTTGAACACTCCTGTGGTCTTGTAAAGCCTTCAGGCCCTTATTAACTGAAAAATCTTGCCTTCTGCCAGGGCATGGAGCCAAGGCAAGATCCTTAAGTAGATAACATTTAGCATTTGAAATAATAATAATGCAAGAGAAGTCCACATGGAGCTTTCAAGTTGTTATCCATTTGAAATATCTAGTATGGAGTTGGAAGCGGAGGGATAAGATTAAGCAGATGTCAAGTTTATTTCAGTAGGATTCGCTGCTTAACCACCTTCCCTCCAAAGTGTTTTATGGCCAGCATCGTGGGAAGGGTAGTGACTAATTCATTTAGTCCATCTGTTGCCTTGGGAGACACTGCAGACTGGTTCTTCCAATGATTAGCTTCACAGGTGGTGACCAATGACCTTGGGGGAGATTATGGCTTTTCTTTGCTCTCCTGGGGCATTTCCTTCACCTGCCTTTCTCACACATGGGTCACCTTGACTGAAATTTTTGTTTTCCCCCAAATCAGAGCACAGGTTCATTAATGGGTCCATTAAAAAAAAATTGGAATAGACCAGGACTTTGTATTTCCTGTATCATATTTTCCTGGAAACCGTATTTTTTCCAGCTCCTTCAGTGAAATTTTCTTTCTTTTTTGGAGTCTTTATTGAGGAAGAAATTAAACTTTCCATATTTGTTACAAGTATATTATGCAGCTAGTATCTCATGGTTTGTGACTAAAGGTGAGACCAACAGTGACATCTCTCAGTGGTGCCTGGGTGTTGGGAGGTAGCAATTAGTTCCATATTCTGAGTAGAGCATTTTCTTGCCTCAAGAGATTAGAGTTGTACACCTAGACATGATCCCCTCCCCCCCACCTCAGCCCCCAGGGACTAAGGCGTTATACCTCTTGCCACTCATTCCTGTTGAGTCGATTCCAGCTCATAGTGAGTGAGTGACTCTCTAGGCCAGAGTAGAACTGCTCCTTATGGTTTCCAAGACTATAAACCCTTACAGGAGCAGACAGCCTCATCTTTCCCAGTGGAATGGGTTATATGTTTGAGCCACCAACCTTGTGGTTGGTAGTTCAAAGTGGGTTACCAGTGTGCCACAGCCTTAAACTAGTATTTAGATTATTAATCATTAATTGAAGGACCTCATCACCACTTGCCTCAGTGTCTAGGTTATTAGGTAGGAGGATCAGTAGTTGAGTTTCTTGTAACCACTTACCACCCTCTTGTTTTGCATCGTGGCCATCTTGTTTTGTGTTCTGATCAGGATGAACTTTGGCTTTGCCTCCTTGCCCTCACAGGTGGCAAATTCTGGAAAACTTTACTTCTGAGGTGGCACTTTCCATCCACTCCCAACCTCTCTTTCTCCTTTATTAAAAAAAAAAAGAAAAGAAAAGAAAATGTTTACTGTTCCCCGTGTTTGGTCTCTTCTCCAGCATCCTGAAGCCATTGTGGGAATCCAGTCAGCACCTCACCTTGTGCTCTGGTGAAAACGCTGGGAACTGTGTACGAGCCATTTGCCTCATCTAGAAAGAAACAGGGCTGGTGGCACTGAATGATTTGCTGATATCTGCTGTGGATCATCATTTAAAATGACTGTAAATCTTTTTTAGATGTTAAATTTACAGAAACGATAACTTTTATTAATCAGCGATGAAATGCTTTCAAGAAAAGTGTTGGATGATCAGAACCAATTTATTACATGTTTAAAAATCGATAGTTTCTGTTACAAATATATCTCAAGTTAGGGTTTTTCCTTTTTCTTGTTAACTCTAATTTTTAGTGACCTTAAAGGTTTATTTCCATGTCCTTTTTAAGTGTTCCATGCTTTAAAAAACAGCAACAAAAAACTAATTATTGCATAGTGCTTACTGTAGGTTTAGGCGTTTGATTGCTAACTGCAAGGTTGGTGGTTCAAACCCACCAGCTGCTTTACTGGAGGAAGAAGAGACTGTCAGCTCCTGTAAAGATTAATAGTTTTGGAAACCCTATATAAGGTCGCTGTGAGTCAGAACTGACCCGATCACAGTGGATTAATTTTTTGTTTTTTTTTTTGTTTTTTTTATTATTATTAAAACCCTTTCTGCTGCTGTTCGCTCAACTAGCATTGCTCTGTCAGGCATTTCACAGTAGTTCTGTCAAGCAAAGCGTTTGGAATGAAGAAGGGAGGCATTGCACATATTTAGTCTTTAGTTGTTGGCCTTTTTAAAGCAAATAGCTTGAAACACTCTGACCTCTGTTTAACTGTGCAATTGAATACTTTTGTAATTGAGGGGAAATCTGTATAGCAAGGTCTACTGAAGATAATATAGTGTGGCTGTTAAAAACAGTATTACAACGTGAGTACTATGAATATTTAGCCTTGAAAATGCAACAGTCAACATAAAATGATGGTGTGAGTACCATCTTCCATGAGAATGCCTCACCAAACCTTGAATCCCAGAAACTTCAGATTGGAAAGCCTTACATTCTTTCGTAAGAAAACTCTAGAATACAATTAGATATATGTAGTTAATGAGAATTGGAAAGAGATCGTAGCTATTGGTAGGTCTTAATGGAGTATTCTACCTAACTAAACTAATTTCCTCATTCAGTGTAAGGTTGACTGGAGAATGCAATGACTCATCAGTCTTTTAATGATACCTTAGGGTATGATGTCAGAGACCTGCAGAGATGATTCTTCAGCTTCATGGGTTAGTACTGGCTGACCAAGCACATTCTCAGATTCCCTGTCAGCCTGCTGAAAGATTGTTTCTAAGGGTTACAGAGCTCTGCATTTTGTCCTGTTCCATTTGTTGTTATTGTTTCAGCGCATGTCATAAAAATAGGGAAGGCATGTTTACCAGGGATACAAATCTGAATGAGACACTCTATGTAATCCTAGAATTATGATTTGAAATTTAGGTTGAAACTAGTAGGCTAAATCCAAAAAGTAAAATTTGACAGAGATCAGTATAAGGTTAAAACCAGGTAATGATTTGGGTTAGGAAAGAGAGTATGTATGCTAGAGGTCAGTCTAAGCCACAGTCCATATGAGGGTGAGGGGTGGGGACAACAGTGGTCATCAGTTCTATAGGAGCCGCCTGAATCTAAGCATATATTAATGGAAATATTTTGTCACAATTATGGAGAATTGCAGTTCTGTTACCCTCTATCCCAATACTAGTACATCTGGGTCTTTTGTTCACAATTTTAAAGATGCTGACAAAATAGAAATGAAGCGCAGAACTCTGAAGGGTCTGAGAAACACCGGGTGTGGTTTAAGGAAAGAAGATTATGAGGAGATAAGTTATTATCTTTATTTTCGATGTAGTATTCCTGAAGATGTCTCCGTGTTCTGGCCGTCAGTGGATTCTGCTTCTAGGCATCTCGGGGAGCTCAAGGCAGCATAAGGCAGCATGGGAGAGCACACCACAAGTGTGCTCATGTCTGTGACAAGTTTGTCATTGATAAAGCCTTCCTTGGGCTGCCTATTGACCTCCGTGTGTGTGTCTTTTGTGGTTTGCTGATTTTAAGCTTATGTAGCACCAAGCATCAAAGCAGCAAAGTGAGAGGAATATAAGAACAGACAGATACTACACTCTTGAGTCTCACAAGCTTGCGTAATTTCTAGTTGTTTGTTAGGCATCTATCCATTATGTATTTGTCTTTTTACTTCTGCCTTCTTGTTTAGGGGATTCCAGGATTTGATGTCACTGTTGTTGTTGTTGTTATGTGCCATCAAGTCAGTGATCCTATGTACAACAGAGCGAAACACTGCCTGGTCCTGGGCCAACCTCACTATTGTTGCCATGCTTGAGCCCATTACTGCTGCTACGTTGCCTATCCATGTCGTTGAGGGTCTTCCTCTGACCCTCCACCTTACCAAACATGATACCCTTCTCCAGCAACTGCTCCCTCCTGACAATATGTCTGAAGTATGAGAGATGAAGTTTGGCCATCCTGGCCTCCAAGGAGCACACTGGCTGCACTTCTTGCAACACCGATCTGTTCTTTTGGCAGGCCACGGTACTTGGAATATTCTCCTGCAACACCATGACTCAAATGCATGAATTCTTCTGTGATCTTCCTAATTCACGGTCCAACTTTCACATGCATGTGAGGTTATTGAAAATACCATGGCTTGGGTCAGATGCAACCTTAGTCCTCAAGCTATCTGTGCTCTTTAACACTTTAAGGCCTTGTAGAGCAGATTTGCCCAAAGCAATACGTTGTTGTTACGTGCTGTCAAATTGGTTCTGATTACAGAGACCTGTATAGGATTTTCAAGGAATGGCTTGCAGTTAGCAGTCCAGTATGTATCCTACAACACTACACCAGGATTCCCCAATATTTGATAGTGACAAATAAGTCTTTCATTATTATTATTATTATTTTAAGAAAGATGAGACTTTCTGTTCCTGTAAAGATTGACAGCCTTGGAAACCCTATACAAGGTTGCTGTGAATCAGAACCAACTCTATGCCACACCACCACCACTACTTTGTTTTAGGAAATATTGTGTCATTTATGGAAATAATGTTGATATGCAACAACATAAGATTCAATATATAAGAGATAGATACGGAAAATGAGTCAGAGTACAGATTTAGAGTTCTTTTCATAGATTGGTATTTTTTCATAAAAATGTTATAAGTAAATGAAAAGAGGGGCTAGGCCAGTTATCACGTATGTTTAGGTTTCTTCACGTTCCTTGTAGGCACGCTGTATGCTGCTCTTTAGGTCCAGCTTGGGTGTCTCTTGGTTCCTTGCCTAATAGTACTGCTTTTTTCTATCCACCCTCCCTCCAAAATAAACCTGGGGAAAATCAACACAGTTCCACTTGGTAAGGTCTGTCTTACTTTCTGCTTACATTTGTCTTAATTGTAGGAACCTGTTTTACTTCCTTCTCTTTTTCATGTAGAAAAATGTAAAACTTTACAGTTTGTTCTTGATAAGTACCTTACTTGGGTGCTTTTTAATAGGAAGCTCTTTTGGAGAAAACAGCATTTAAAAAAAAATAAAATAAAATAAAAAGGAGATAGAGTCTACTATTTTCTTATACCTGTGACTTTTCTTTATGCATGATTGTTCAGTTTTGTTGTTGATTGGAACAACAACTCCCAAGAAGCCATCAGGTGCAGATTTTTTCATCTAGTACTTGATCTACTTTTATGTTTTGAAGTTTGCATGAGTCAATTTAGTTAAAGATTCTTGCTTGGGAAATTTCTTTAAGGTGAAAATCAAAGCATTGACCGTCATAAATTTGAACTTAACACATTTGTATGTATTTTATTTGGTTAGGCATTATTTTGGGTAACTGACATTACAAACCACCACCCTACCCTACCCCCAACAAGTCTGATGTTTCTACTTACAGAACCTGAACTTCCTTATATCCAGATCTTATCTTTTTTTCAAACAATTGAACAATTAATGAATTGCCCTTGTTAAATGGTGACCTTTGGATACTGCCTGTATGGGTTTGCAGTGGCTTTGGAATTCCGTTTGTAACTTTTTTTCCCAACTGATTTTTCAAGATGTTGCTGTGCCAGGACCTTGTCCTAGTGTGATGCTGTAGGATGAGTACTAGACTGCTAACTGTGCAGCCGGCGCTTCAGATCCACCAACTGCTCCTCAGAAACCCTGTAAAGGGCCGCTATGAGTCAGAACAAACTTGATGGCACTTACCTATTGAAGAATCATTTGTTTGATTGATAAGACTAATAATTGTAAATGGTCAACATTCTAATTGGCATGAAAACCAATTCTACATGATTATATGTCACAGTTACTTCCACTGTAACCAAGAAACTTGACTCATGGAAAGTCATGCGATTGGTATTTGGAGAACAACAGTGTCTAGTGAATAAGATCATTAAGCTTCTGTGGAAAAATTATGTGTGTTTGTAGACAAAAAGTTTGAGGGAAATAATGCCATAAAGTACATTTGGGAAATTTGTTCTTATGAAATTCTCAGTCTCCATACCCACTGTGAATCAGTACTTTACAATAACAACAGGTACCCATAGGGCAGGAAATGACAACTTGTAGACTAAATCAAATAAGGTCCCAACTGTTTTTGTAAATAACATTCAGTTTTACAGTGGCCACACCCATTTTTAATGTGTTGACTATGACTGCTCTCACACTTTAAGGGCAAAGGTAATTCCTACAGAGACCATATGGGCCATGAAACCTAAAATGTTTACTGTTTAGCTCTTTATACAAAAAAAAGTTGCCAATCCTTGTATAGAGGGTACAAGTACACCAGTGTAATTCTTATCCTCAAGAAGTGGGTCAAATTGTGGGGAAAGTGGCTAACACAAGTGTTCAGCTAGCTGTTAACACAAAGCAAAAAATAGAGTAGTAGAGTTACCAGTAATGAAAAGGGCATAAAAGACTATTTTACTGTATTAAGACCCTAACAAGCAGAGTTTCTATGTTGAAGACACAGCATAACAGTACCAATCAGACTGTAATTCATGATCCAGGTTCAGTTTAGGATAGTTTAGAATTATAAATATGAGTATATTTATAAAATAGCTTGACTTTCACCATAGGGGTCGATTGTTCTATATTAATAGCCACAGAATATATTGGCATTTCTTAGAGGAATTTGTTGACCCTGGAATATTTGATGTGGTCAGATACTCTCTTGGCTGTAGCACTTGAGCACACCTTTAGAATAAAAGCCTGGGCCATCTGTGGACTGGGGTCTTTCACCTCCAGTGATGTCTATGGCAGCTGGAAGCATCTATAAATAGGCTTTGTCCAGTCCTTCAAAGCTCATTACTTCATAGATTGGGCCTCCAAGCAAATTTTGATTACAGGAAGCAGACCATACTCCTCCTTGGTCTTTTGTAAATAAATCTATTAGAGCAAGAAACATACACACATTTCAGAAGCTAGTTTGTCAGACTTTTGGTTTTATGGCTTCTTAAGAAGAGGCTTTGGACTACTCATCAGAGAAGTATGTGAATGAGCTATCTCCCTGTTTTTTTTACTATACCTGGGCAACTCTTCTCCAAACGTCATTTCATATCATTTCAGGCCCAGAAGAGACTTCCCCCTAGTATAAACTGATTGATGCCACCAACTTCTGTGTTCACAATTTCTAATTACAAAATCTCATTTCAGATAACAGTATGTAAAGTCTGTGTCTTCATGTGGAGATTTTTGGATCCTGTTACTCAGATGGCACACTTGTTCTGTGTATCATAGAAACGGCAGTGCCAGCTGGTAATAGGAGTTTGGTTTCATTGTATCCCACCAGAACTAAAGAGGAATGATGGACCAGATCACAGAAGGCAGATACCCTGATTTCTTCCCAAACTCACCTTAGCATCAGCTCCAGAGAGACCACTGTCAGACCAAAAGTGCCTTTTCATGGTGGACTTGGAATTAGAACTTCATTAAAACAGAATACTATGTTAATGAGAGGCACATGGTTTTATTATATTTCTGTAGGTGAGCTTTTGGAAAACATTAGATTATGGTAGTAGTTCTCAACTTGGAGTGATCTTGCTTCTCCCCCTCTCCCAGATGACATTTGGCATTTTTTATTGTCAAAAGGCTGAGAAGTGATGCTGTCTGCCTTTCAGGGGTGCGGGCACCAGAGATACTTGGAAAGATCCTACAGTGCATAGGACAGCACCCTCATCAAATAATTATCCATTCCAAAATGAAAAAACACTAAGGTTGACATAACCTTAGTCTAAGAGATGTCTCCAAGGATATTGATGTATAAGACAACCACCCACATCAGTGAATAATCCAGTCCAAAATGAAGTAAGACCAAGGTTGATGTAAGTGTGCTCAAAGGTTTCTTCAAGGATATTAAGAAAAAAATTCATAACTGATAGTAGTTTATTAAAACAAATTACTAAACTTTCTCGAGTTCATTTTGGATATGATAAAAGAGGATTTCTTATCTCGTTAGGGTAGTATCAATGGAATCAAGAAAAAAACAAAAAAACCCAACCCACCTTCTATTATTTTTTATTATATACTTTAAACAAATATTGTGAAAAAGACTTTATAAAGATAGAAACAAAAATAACACCATGATCCCACTACCCATTTGTTCTTTTATGGGAGAGGAAGGAAAGGATTAAATATAGCATGGAACAAGCTGGTGTGGTGTTGTAGGATAAGTTCTGGACTGCTAGCAACAAGGTCATCGGTTCAAACCCACCAGCCACTCCTTGGAAACAGGAGTTTGATTTGAGTCAGAACCGACTTGACAGCATTTAACAGTAACAGGCTGTTTTATCCATCAGTACAGTTTCTTTAGGGAAATCAAGTGAACGATCGTTGTTAAGTGCCGTTGAGTTGGTTTGGACCCATAGAAACCCTTTATAGGGCTTCCAAGGAGCCCCTGGTGAGCTTGAACAACTGACTTTGCAATCCAAATCCACTTTGCCGTCTAGCTCATTAACCCACAGCGCCACACGAGGACTCCAAGTGAAAGATGGTCGAGATTAGATTACTTGTGATTCGCCTGATGCGTTAAGTTGTGTAAGTGAAAACAAAAGAATCTAATGTAACTATCATGGCTGGTGGGTTTGAACCACTGACCTTGTAGTTAGCATTCCAGTGCTTAGCCTACAACATCACAGACTTGAGTAGTATTTTTAGCATCAGAAAGTCTTATTGATACTTAAGTGGAGTGAGAACAAATTTTGTACAATTTATTATTTTCATTATGTATGTATTAATAAGTACCTTTACTCATGGTGTTATTGTTGTTGTTAAGTGTCAACGAGTCAGTTCCAACCAATAGCAACCCTGTATAGGGTTTCCAAGGAACAACTGGTGAACTTGAACCACTGACCTTGAACCTCTGACCTTGCGGTGTATACTAACCAAGCAGTTTGGCGCATTAACCCACAGTACCACAACAGATTTCATTAGTAGACAATATTTTGTAATTTTTCAGTTTAAACGTAGAAGTAACTTTTGAATTTTAGGGATGAATTTTCTGTTGATTCTGCTATCTAAAACAAAGGAGAGAGAGAAAAAGCCCAGAGATTCTAGACCCCCACACAATGGTATCCCTGAACTTCAAAAGCCCCAGGAGGGTGCAGCTGGGAGTGCTATATTTTGTTTACTCTTAGTAAGTTAAATTTGGTTTGGCTGAGAACTTTTAGGAGTAGATAAGGCTCTGTAAGTAAAACTTTTCAGTTTTAGCTAAAGAGAACAGACTGTAGATTTGATGACTCTGTTTGATTTATTAGTGCCATATGCAGAGCCTTTTGATCTTTGGGATTCAGTAAACTAACGAATTGATATTTATCAGAACCCCATTGCATGGGAAGAAATCTTAATTTGCCTGTAGTGTTGATACTAATATAATTATCTAACACCTGCAGCCCATTTATGGTAATTGTGTTAAGTTATATTAAATCGTAATGATAGATACAGACTAAACATAAAAAACAAGCTTTTGGATGATATTAATATTGGAAATGCTCTTACTTTTTAAGTTCATCAATTTTGTTTACTTCTGTGTATATCAAAACATCTTGCTTGAAATGCAGGAACTGAATGAAGTGATTGTGGTTTTTAAAGTAAAAAGGAAATAACTTGACTTTGATGGTACCACATAGCAGATGTTGTTTTATAAAAATTACTGACAACCTTCATATTTCAGAGAACATAAAAGATTTCCATTAAGTTTAAGATTTCATCCCACCTCTGAATTTCTTAGTACTTTTGCAGAGTAGCAGAGACCACAGTACAAATATTTCTACCATTAAACCATTACCATTCATCTGTTTTAAGGAGCTCTGGTAGTGTAGTGGTTACAAATCAGGCTGTGAACTGTTAAGGTCAGCAGTTCAAAACTACTAGCTGTTCTGTGGGAGAAAGATGAGACTTTCTGCTCCGGTAAAGATTTACAGCCTCGGAAACCCTGTACGAGTCGCTATGAGTCGGAACTGACTCCACAGCATAGAACCACCACCACCACATTCATCTGTATTTGTCTTTTTACTACCAAAAAAACTTAGCATATGACAGGAGTGTATTATATGTTTATAAAATTGAGAGGAGCAGGAACAGTATCGTGATAAACTATACAATGTTTATATTGTGAATTGACTGAAAGTTTCCAGGGTACATCATCAGTTTTACATTCAATAAATCGTATACTTTGTTTCATTTCAATGATTATAACCCCTCCATGTACCATCAATTAACAGTATTTCTCTCTATTCGTTTTAGTTTTTTAAAGCACTCAGACATACATAATAATTTAAACCACCAAAGGGCACATTCTGCAAGTCTGCCTCCTGTCCGCCAGCTCTCAGTCCCTCTCTTTCCATAAATCTAGAGTTCTCAGCTGCTCCATCTCTCCCATGACCCCACATCTAACTCCATCTCTGGTGTCGCTGCTTCTCTGGAAAAAGCCCCACATTCTGCGTGTGCTCTTCTCCTTTGATGGTCCTAGGGGTCTCTGTTTCTGGACTGTAAGATTAACTACTCCCCTGTTTTTGTTACAAAACTTCTACCTTTACA
>NW_006408583.1:5951472-5968484 GCF_000296735.1 Chrysochloris asiatica
AGGTTGTCTTATAGTCCATTAACTTTTCTCTCCATTTAGTGCATTGTCCACCTGTTCTCCAAGGTTCCCGCAGCATTTTTCTGTGATGTTTCTGCTCCGCTGCTTGGTCTTGCCATTTGGTCTTGTCCAAGATGTCGGTTCTGGGCCTCGGCAAATTCAAAAGTGTTTGATCTCTTACTTCACCTTCAAGTTCCACTAGCTATAATCCTTCAAACTTTTGAAATATTCCTAGCTATGTGGTTCCAAGTTTTGGAGCTCTGCCCTAGATCTGTTTTGCCTGGTATTCTATGGTATAGCTGATGGCAAACTTCACTGTACCTCCACCCTAGCCACCATCAAGCCCCGGTGACTGGGCAATTCTTGCCCATTAATGAGTTGTACTTGTTATTAAGTGGGAAAGTGCCATTGAGTCTTGTTTGCTTCGTAGTGACCCTGCAGAGTTTTCTAAGGAGTGGCTGGTGGGATTGAACCAACAATCTTGCGGTCCAGTATATTATCCTGCAGCGCCATACCAGGATTTATACAAGAGTGATATTAATTTATCAACTCCAATTTTTGTTTGTCATTTTTAATAGAAGCCTTTTCTAGAATGTCCTATATATCAGGCTTAGAACTAGACATTTTAACTAGCTTCTGCTCCAAGAGAAGTTTGGGAGAAAATAAATTGTGAATCAGTCTAATAAGGTTAACTTGTTTCTTGAAATGTGTTTCAGGGAAGCCAGTAATAATGGAGAAGGAGATGGACAAACCAAATTAACTCGGACATGACTATTACTGTGTAATATTATCACAGTAATGGTAGTGTTTTTTTGTTTGGTTTGTTTATTTTACCACTTAGCATCTAGTTGATTTTTTTTTTTTTTTAAATAAAACCTATTCCCTTCAAGGTCATTAGTCATTTGCACCCCCCCAGAGACTCAGCAAATATTTCCACCATCACCATCAGTTGCCATCAGGTTGTTTCCAACTCATGGCAACACCATGTTAATCAAACTGAATCTGGGCTCTATGATTTCAGTGGGTCAGTTTCAGAAGCAGATTGCTAGGACTTTTCTTTCAAGCTGCCTTTTGGTAGACTCAAATCTCCAACTTTCAGTTAGGAGCCGAGTACAGCAACCACCTGTACCACCCAATAATTATCATTCATTACATCATCTATCCTAAATCTGCATCCTCACATTAACCGTATGCATTCCATTTAATTCCATTTCCCACTTTACAAATGGAGGTAGCATGACCTGGAAAGATCATTACTTGGCTACGGTCAAACTGCTACAAAGTGGTGGAATCAGGATCCAAACCAGCTCTGGTGTTTCCAGAACCGGAGCTCCGAATCATGATATTGTGCCATTCTTTCCGCCTTCAGCCCACCTGACCTTAATCTTGAGTTTTCCAAATTTTTGACATTTAGCTTAAATTGCAAAGTTTATGTCAAAAGTGAAATACAGTTTCTTTTAAATTGTTTGCTGTTTTATATTCCTTACCCTCTGCCCTTGAGCCAATAGCTGCATTTGATTTTTTGCTCCTCATTTATTAAATATATATGCATATTTAGTGTTGTTGGAGTAGTCCAGCACTCAGCACTCTCTGGGTTTCTCTTTCTTGTTATTTACTGGAAAACATTACTGGACCTCCAGTTGTGAATAGGAGCTTAAAGTTCACATTCAATATCTCTACCTCTTAATCCTGTCACCATTTATGAAGATTTGCCTAAGAAAATCTCTCTGTGATGATTTTCCCTGTTTATGGAGGAGGAAGATGTGTTAATATTGATAGATTGGGTAGTCCCTACAGTTAAAATATCCATAAGGTAAACAGATCCTAGAGCCTTTACACGATCCTTTCTTATGATCTATGCATTTCTTACAACTCTACAGGCTAGAACAGGGAGTTTACTCAGCTAGATAAGTCAGACTTACTTTAGAGAACTATTCTGGGATATTAAAAGCAATGTGATTCAAGATCCAGCCATACTAGGAGAGTTAGCTCAGTGTTTGACATCTGATCTCACTAGCAGAATGTATGCTCACCACACATACAGTAGTATCAGATGGAAGAAATGAGCTTCTCAAACAGTTTGGGTGGATGTTTGCTTCTGATTAGCCTGAGTGTGTGTGTTGGATGAATGAGCAATTGGGAAGTCATGACCATGTGTTTGCTGTCATTTAAACTGCCACTCTAATCTAAATATACATGTGGGTGCCTAAGGAGACATCTTTCTTCTCAAGAGGATCATTCTTACCAGCTCTCAGCTCCTTGCCAGCACTGATGAACTTTGAGGCATTTCTGTTTCCCTGAGCCTACTCTATTTTCTTTTAAAGGAGGTGAGGATGATTTCTTTGCTTGCTACATTTCTGATTCATTTTATTTTTGAAGGTCAGCTGTATGCAGAGTTTCTTTAGTGTGAGCAGAGGAATGATAGCATCTAGAATGTTACACAAGGTAATTAAAGAGAGGGGCAAAAGATGGAGAGATGGAGAAAAGCCACAGAGGATTTGGGTGTAGGGAAGACTTGAGAAAACCGGTGTTAATTGTTTGCCATTTCTTGTATGTAGAATGCATTAATGTAGTTGTTGGTGGTGGTGGTACCAGTAGTGTACCATTGAGTCATGGAGTCAGTTCCTACTCAAAGCGCCCCGGTATGGGATTGCTGAGGCTGTAAATCTTTACAGGAGCCGAAAACCTTATTTTTCTTTCGCATTAACATAATTGTCATTACGTCGTTTCTGACTTTTTTGTTGTTGTTAAGTGTGACCCTATACAGGGTTTCCGAAGAGCGACTGATGAGTTTGAACCATCGACCTTGCAGTTAACACAACTAGAGGGTAATTTGTAAAGAAGAGGTATGTTTTCATAACACCTCAGTGTATACTGGGGCCTTGACGAACATTTTTTTCCTCCATCATGATGGAAATTAGGAGAAAACATACCCTTCTCCTTGGACTTAAAAGCACTTCCAAATAGTGTATCTGCAATAAATTATTACAAAGCTCATCAAAGAAATGGAAATTCTTCCTTTCATGATTGTGATATTATAGAATTTATTTTCTTAGAGAAGTTAAGTAAAATGAATCTTTTCCTTCAGAAAATACTACTTTCTTCTATTTTCATAATTACAAAGCTTTATTGTACTCAGAAAAGGCAGACGGTCGCCTCTTCCCCATCCTCCTGGGTTTAGATGTAAAAGCAAAGAGTGCAAACTTTCATTTACTAAAAAGTACTCGAGCTCCCCTGTCACCTCAGTACTATTGGATCAAAATTAGCTATCACTTAATTGCACATTAGAATGTTATTTCCTTAGTATCTTTTTTGATAATGGGAGAGACTTCTTAATGTTAAAAAATGCATTACTATACAAATTCTTATACAAGTACATGTATTTATTTTTAAATTTATTTAGCTATGTTAAGCTTGCTTGAATGAAATTTGGATTGGCTTTCTGATTATCATGCATGACAAATATAAAGCAAGATAAGCAGTTTCAAACTTTAAAGAATATAGAATTCTTTCAGAGTTTGGCAGTTTTTTACCCATGGGCAATAAGGTCTGCCTTTTTTTTTTCTTAGAGAAGCATGACAGTTATATAGTTTCATATCTGGAATATCAGGATGCATGTAGAATCATCTGCATGAATCAATTTTCTTGAATTGGTATTCAAAGAAAATTTATCATGTGAATCTCTACAAAATAAATGCAATCCCATGATGCCCAAATGTTTAATATTATTTATAAATGTACCAGAGTAATTGTGTATAAATGCTAATCTTGAAAGCATAAAACTATTTTTCTGATGGAAGAGAACATATTATGTTTATCCAAACATGGAAATACCTAGAGCCTTGAACATTTTTTGTTTAATCTTTCTTTTTTAGATGTTTTTATTTCAGAGAAGAAAGAAGCTGATCACAATCTATTCCTTTCACTTTAGGTAGGGTAATCCTTAGTAAATTGTATTTCAGAGCAATAGACGAAGCCTTTCTGGTCCTTGGAAGCCTGTTGTCACCCTCCCTCCCCCCTCTCTGCTTCTCCCCTTCTCCTCTTGCTCAGCCAAATTTAGGAAAGGGCGTTTTTCAGCATGGATATGAGAAGAATAATATCAATAATTCTAGTTTTCTTTCCTATTTTTATTTTATAAGAAAATACTGCTTTTCTAACTCACTCAATTTCCAGGTATCCAACAGCCAGCTCGATTCAAAGCCATGGGCATAGTCTCTTGCTTATCTCACCCTGTTCATAAGAGAGAAACTGACCATTCTCTTAGGAGATTCTTAAGTCAAAGGTGATTTAGTGAAAAGCAGAATCTGTGTTTTCTACTTATTTTTTAGTTCTTGGTCTTTTAAGAATAGAGGATTGTTGTTGTTGTTATGTGCCATCGGGTTGGTTCCGACCCATAGCGACCCTGTATAGGGTTTCCGAGGGTGTGAATCTTTACGGGAGTAGAAAGCCTCATCTTTCTCCCGTGGAGCAGCTAGTAGTTTCGAACCGCTGACCTTAAGGTTCGCAGCCCGATACGTAACCACTACGCTACCAGAGCTCCTTAGAATAGAGGATATAATGGTAGTAAATAGCTTTTGCTATGTAGAAAAAAAAATTGTCATGTTATAAATGGAATGTGCTGAAGTTTTAAAATAGACTATCTGAAAAAACAATGTTAAAAAAATACATAACACATGTATATGCTAAGGATTGTAGAATTGAGCTTTTTCTAAATAATGTTTCTGTGTATAAAAAGCGTTCTTGTTTTCTAAAGATTGAAAACAAATTTTGGTCTTTAAATCTTTGTGGAGAAATGGAAATCTGGATGGGTTTCTGAGGATCAATTCAGAAATGGTTCCAAACCATCCTCTAAGAGTGCTATAAATCATTCGTACTGTTGCTCTAATTGAACAGTGTAGATCTGAACTCTCATTAACATGTCTGTGAGGAAGAGAAAATTGAGAGAAAGCAAGGAAGAGACCGGAGGAAAAGACCTTTAGCCAGTTCTGTCCTGTGCCGCCATTGTTGAAGGACATCCTTTGAGCTAATTTCAATCTCATATAAAAAAAAGAAAATCTATTTCATGATTAGTAGCCAGTGTATAAGAGCAGAAAGCCCAAGTGAACAAAGACCATAAATACTGAAGTCCTTGGGATAACAGCCTGTAAAACCGTCAGAAAGCCTTGCTTAAGTGACAAAAGATAGCCCCAAGTAAGAAGGAGTGTTGCTCACCAGGCAGTCCTCCATATTCTGGAACAGAAGACACAGTCTACTTTTCTTCCAAAATAGAGGTTCTTCTTGAATCCAGTACCTGTCCTTCTTCATTTATTTATTTGTTTTGGATGGTACATATTGGCTTTTTAAAATTCATGGCTGACTGCGTTTACTAGTAGGTATCTGATGTCTGTTTAAAAAAAACTTGTGTTTCCAAAAATAGAACTGTGCTTACTGAAACTTCTGTTCAGATCCATCAAGATCTGCTTGCTTGCTAAGAATGTTGAACTTACCCGGAGTGAATGAGTGAGTGCATGCATGTGTGTGTGTCTGTGTTGAAGAGGCAGATGGTTAGGAATTGGATGCTGACGAGTGTCTTATGCTTATTTTTAATTAAAGCCTAAAGTTCACAATTCTTAAATATTCCTCTGGGGGGGGGGATGTCGGAGTATAATTAAGCAAATAAAAACAGAATGTGAGTCTTTATTCTAAATGATTTTGTGATTACTGCACAATATTGAGATAACAAATGATTAAAGTTTGCCAGTCATCACTTCAGATTTGTTTTCACATTAGAGAAAATTTCAAGATGATGGAATGCAAAAGGTCATTAGCTGAAATTCCTATTGTTCTATGATGATGATTATATGGCAGCTGAATTACAGTGTTAAGAATCAGAATGATATCTTTTACTATTCTACAGTTGTTGTTGTTGGTTGTTGTGAAGTGCCGTGGAGTCAGTTCCGACTCATAGCGACCCTGCACAGGGTTTCCGAGGCTGTAAATCTTTACGGGAGCAGAACGCCTCATCTTTCTCCCGCGGAACCGCTGGTAGTTTGAAACTGCTGACCTTGCGGTTCACAGCCCGATTCGTAACTACTATGCTACCAGAGCACCTACAGTATAACCTTCAAATCCCAACTGTGTGTTTTAGTGATTTCGTTTCAGTGTATTTAAAGTGTCATGCTTCTTGCAGTTAGAGAATGTTACCAACTTCAGGGCATTTGCTTTTCACCATCCTGGCTGTGAGAACTAGAGGTGTCATTCATTTGAAGGGAGCAGATGTTAAAGGTTCCTGCCCCTGCCTTCCTAATCCCAGACACCCTGGAAGAAGAGAAACGTTCTATTACCCAACTAGGCATCTTTCTGATGGTGAGAAAAGGCGGCAAAGGGCAGTAAATCTGCCTTCTCATTATGAAGTGTAACAATAGATTGATTTATGGAGAAAAGCAACTGTTAGGCTTACATGAGACGTGTGCATGGAAATGCAGGTTCTCCCAGAGCCAAAAAAGCGGCAGCTTTCCTCCTGTTCTTGCCAGGAATCTCGTATTACTAATAGTGTATAGGAATCTGAACACCACATTTTAAGGAGCTACATTGAGAACAAAACAAAAAAATCTTGTGCCTAAGATTTTCATGTGAGAAGTCTGAAATATGTTGTTGTGTTTTTGCAGTTTTAGTGTGGCTTTTATAAAATTTTTCTTGAAACTTAGCACTTTAAGTCAAAGTGAATATAAGTGTAACATATTTAGGTGTTAGGCTTTAATAAGATTTTCAATTTTCACTGAATATTACATAGTTGTTAGTAAACACTATAGAGCCACATGAAGATACTTTCAAATGTCTAGGGGAATTGTTTAAGCCCACTTTGTGTAGGATTCTTATTGTAAGAAAATCTGTATTATTTTATGAAAATCTGTATGCCCTTAAAATCTTTTAAATAGATATTTGTTATATTTATTCAATATGAATATTTACATTGAACTTAAAAATTTTGTTTAAAAATTTAAAATATAAGCTCTAACTCAGTTTTGAGCAAATGATACTACAAAATGCAAAAAATCTGAATTGTCTGAGTAAATTATACTATTACCATTCTGCATATTTTAGCACCCGTCGCTCCAGAATGTAACTTACTTATAAAGATGTGAACAGGTGAAATGCATAAATAAGATGGATTATTATATAGCGTGTTGGTATTAAAAGTTAATTTCTCTCATTAAAACTCATCTCTGTCAAAGTATCCTGGAAGTAGGGCCTTAGCAAATAAAATGAACATTTAATGCTTCTGATAAAGAAAAATTATCCTATTCACATTTAATAGGATAAATTCTTCTAAGATAGTTCAAAAATGAGAATTCATAAAATTACTCGATATCTGTGTAAGTCTCTAAAAATTCTATTGGTCTTAATCAAGTGCTCTAAGAACATTTAAAGTAATTCATCTTGTAGAATGCTTTAAAGCTAACAAGGAAGCATTTAAATGTCAAGATTATCTCTATGTTATAGTTCATTTCAGTTAATTGCCATCTTAATGATTTCTTAAATTCATACAAAGTTAGCTTTAGGTGCCTTGGTAGTACAGTGGGTTAAGCATTGGACTGCTAACTGCAAGAGGGGCAGTTGGAACCCACCAGGCACTGGGAGGGAGAAAGATGGTATGACAATTTGCAGTCTTAGAAATCCTGTGGGCCAGTTCCACTCTGCCCAGTACGGTTGCTGTGAATCAGAATTGACTTGATGGCAGTGGTGGTAGTTTAATACTTTTAAATTTACAATCCCAAACTGAAAGCTATAAGCATATAAAGGCACACCTTGGAGACATTGTGGGTTTTAAAAAGTTCCATTCCACATCAATTAGTCAAATAAATTTTTTTTTTTTTTTTTGGTTTTCAGTGCATATGAAACTCTGTTCATACTAACGTGGGCCATTGAGTTGGTTCTGACTCATGGCGACTCTGTTTAAGGATTGTGAGAGTAGCTGGTGCGTTCGAACTGCCAACCTTGTGGTTACCTGTTCAGCGCTTTATCCTACAGTGCCATACCAGCACCCAAGTGTGCAATAGCATATTGAAAAAGTTTGAAATATTGTGATACTTACTAAAATAATGACATAGATATGACAGGAGCACATGCTGTTGGGAAAATGGCGCTGATAGACTTGCTCGAATCAGGGTTGCCACAGACCTTCAATTTGCAAACAAGACAGTAACCACAAAGCACACAGTCAATCAAAATGCAATAAAATGAGGTATGCCTGTATAGTATAGCATGCTTTTTAGAACTGTCTTCAGTTCTGTGCTGCACGTAAGTGTTTCTGTTGTTTTTAGGTGCTGCTGAGTTGGTTCCGACTCGCAGCAACCTGTAACAGGGTTTCTGAGGAGCAACTGGTGAGTTTGAACCACTTGAGTCCAGGGCTTTTCTTATAGCTCCCCAGCAGGACTTGGACTTGTAGGAAATCCAGAAATAGTTTTCACTACTGTAACCTTCTGTACTTTCAGGTGACAGAATCGTTGTTCTGACAACAGTTTTAGGATCTTCTTATGAAGTGATGTACGATGGTGTTTTCTTGTCAGTCGATCAGTTCTAGTAACAGTGAATCATGGAATAGTTCTACCAGGAAACTTCTTTCTTCCTAGTTCTCTTCATGAGGCAGAACCACTCTAAACCACCTTACTTAGAACACTTTTCCCCTTCTTTACCCCCCACCCTTGACACAAAAGCAAGAAAAAAAGAGACCAGTTTAAAAAGGTAAGTCTCTGGTATCATAAGTAAGTGATGTATTTAATGGCCAATTGTGAAAGAAACTCAACTTCTACAAATGCAGTCTTTGCTCATGAAATAGTAAATGTTCTCCTTCATAATGAGCTTAACTAGTAAGGATTCGCCAGCTAGTGATCTCTTAGAACACATCTGGCACATTCACTATCTTCGACAACTGGATTTTTTGAAAGAGCACATGTTCTGGCCACAATAGCAGCCTTCAAAGTACAACTGGTGATGAGAGATAAAAGACTTGAGGCTCTTTTGCTTGAAAGAGAGGAAGCTAAAAGAAAATTACAGCCATCTCTAAGTGCAGAAAGGATCTTAGGGAGAGATTTATGGACCCTAGCTCCTTAAAGGCATTTCATTTCCTAATGGGATTCTGTGCCCTCAGACAGGGAGTGGTGAGTACAACTGACAGCATTTAATAATAATTGTGATGATAACGTTAATCAGAAGGAAAGCTAATGCAACTGTGAAAACACAGGCACCTCAAAATAAAGCCGAATAGCTTAGTATTCAGGATGATTTTATGCCTGTAAGTTGTTGTAATTACAAGGACTATGGTGTGCCTGGACCCAAAGCCTCATATGTGAAACTAAACAATGAATAAGGAGGACCAAAGAAGAATCGATGCCTTTAAATTATGGTGTTGGCAAAAAAAATATTGAATATGAACTGTCAGAACAGTACAAAACTGTTTTGGAAGAAGTATGGCCAGAATGCTCCTTAGAAGTGAGAACATTGAGACTTCATCTCACTTTGGACATGTTATCGGGGAAGACCAGTCCCAAGAGAAGGCTATAGGAAAGTAAAAGGTCAGCGACAAAGAGGACTGATCACAGCTGCAACAGTGGGCTCATAGCAATGATTGTGAGGAGGGATCAGGACTGGGCAGTATTTCATTCTTTGTATCTGACATTGCTGTTAGTCATGAGTCAGAAGTGACTCCATGCCACCTAACAATAGCAAGTTCTAATACACAAGAAATAAGGACCTATGCTATTTTGCTGGCAGTTGAGATAATAATTATTAGGTTTTTGCTCTATTACCAGCAAATTATGTAGCATGACAGTAGCTTTTAGTAATTAATATAGGGTCCAAGAGATATAATTACACTTTAACATAAAGTTCATTCAGGTTGTCATCATGCTTTTATGGAGAGAGTCTACAAAATGGGATGTAGCATCTTGCCCTTGATCAGAGACTTCGGTAACTGTTCTAGCAATAGGAGTTATAGCTTCTGATTCCAGTGTCTTTTCCCTAACTTCACTTATTTTCTAATAAAGGGCTTTGTTGACAGGTTATTTAAAGCATTAAATCTCTTGTTCTTCTTGGAGGTCATAGGATTTTATATTGAAACGCTAGGAAAAAGAGGGTAGGTGACTTTTTTCTTCTTCTTAAGCTTTTACTGTGAATTCAGTGATAGTTTACATGGGAAAACATCAGTTTTTCACTCATCCTATTGCATTTTGTTTCATTGCAATGATTACAAACAATCCCCTTCATACATCATCATACAGCATTTTTTTTTTTTTTTAATGTACACAGAAGTACTCAGGAATATATAATTATTTAAATAACCAAAGGGCACTTTCTACAAGCCAGCCTCCTGGCTGCCAGCACACAGCCTTTCTCTTTCCATGAGTCAAGAGTCCTCAGCTGCTCTGTCTCTCCATGCTGTCACCGCTACCTCCATCTCCGGTGTCACTGTTTCTCTGGTTAGGGTCCCATGTTCCAATCTTCTCGCTTGATGACACTAGGGTCTTTTTCTGGAATGTAAGATTAACTACTCCCCCCTTTATGTTACAAAACTTCTTCCTTTACATTTGTGACAATTGCAATTAGTCCTGATAACAATTACTCACTATTGAATGAAAAGAATCCTATCCCCATCTCCTTTCACCAGACCCATCTAGATAAGATGAAAACTATTCTGAGGGGATTCTGCCCTGCACACTCTGAAACTAAACTCCTTCTTGAAAACTTGTAAACCAGTCACTTCGTGGCTTTATAGCACTTCCCGCACTCCCTTCCCCCCCTCCCCCACCATGTTAGGTAGTCAATGTCTAGTTGCCCATCCCTATCAATCCTGTATACCGAGGGGGAAGAGGAAATAGCCTTGATCCTTGATGTGAAGACTCCTTCCTTCTTGGTTGGTATTTTGAACTACTACATCCATAGTATAGGAGCTCTGGTAGTGTAGTGGTTATAAATCGGGCTGCTGACCTCACAGTCAGCAGTTTGAAACTACCAACTGTTCTCCATAGGACAAAGATGAGGCTTTCTGCTCCCATAAAGATTTACAGCCTCGGAAACCCTGTACAGGGTCACTATGAGTAGGAACCGACTCCATGGCACATAACAACAAGAAGAACAACATCCATAGTATGAGGTTGTAGTGTGGTGCTGTGGGTTAATGTGCCTGACTACAAAGCCATTTGAAATGCAAAGTCGGCAGTTCAAGCTCACCAGCTGCTCCTCAGAAACCCTGTACAGGGTCGCTATGGGTCAGAACTGACTCGACAGCACTTAACAACAACAACATCCATAAGTATAGGTCAAGTTAATCAAATTGTAGCAATTTACACTTGCTTCCTTTATCAGATTTCTTAATCTTCCTCTAATTGAGTTGTGATCATCAAGCCATTGAAGCTAGATCACATGGGTACTATCTGCAAGATTGGGCATTCTTATGCATCTCCCCCACTTCATATCAGCTGGATGCTTCACTTTCAGCTCTAGCCCTCCATGGCTGGGTCAGTGTCCATGGGCTCAGGAGTTCCCAAGTCTCCCCAAACTTCAGACCAACTAGCCCTTCCTCCTCTCTTTCTCATTTTGAGGTTGTCAAGAGTTTGTGGAACATGGTTGAACTCAGCCCATATCTTCATTACTGACTTTCCCCCACTTCCACTCACATGTAGACCAGTGTAGTCGCCAGCGAACTTACGTAACAGTTCATGTGTTCTCTTTGAGTTTCAGTCTTGGAGGGGGGTTTGTCCTTAAGGGACTTGATTGCTTGTCTTGATGGCTCCCCAGCGAACAGCTTGCTTGTTCTTTTAATAGCCAAACAGACTGCCATTTTTGTTTTTACTGCTCGTCTTTCTTTCAGGAAGTATCTTCTAGCTGCTCCTGGCTAGTCTGCATGTCCTTTCAAGTGGGAATGTCCCACCTCAGAAGGTTCTAGATCGAGCTCAGGATTTCACCTAAGGGCCTATACTCTACAAAAGGCTCTGCAAGAAGTCTATTTCACTGGCAAGTTCTAGAACCCCTTTTAGGTATTCCAATCAGTTATAGGCTGAAAGCGGGCTTGCAAGCTTTCTGTAATCATGCTTCCCAATATTCCTTTCTATCCCACTGAAGTGTCTATTTTACAATAATAGGCAAGGGAAACCAATATCCATAAGACAGTCAAGCATCTTAACATTATTTCCCCTCTTTTACCCATTCAGTCTATGCCTCTGTCCCTGTATCACAGAGCCCTGTTCCAAGGTTCAGCATACATCACTATTTACCTCTGCCCTGTTTAGCCCATGCAAACCTAAGTGTTCCCCTGTCTACCTTGTCCTTTCATTCCCACCTCCACCCCCTTCTTGTGTATTGCCTTCCCCTTTCTTGGAGGGAAAGTGACTTTTGAAGAAGAAAATAAGTGATTGCACTGTGTTGTCAGACAGTCTGCTTGTCATCGGTGCCAGTATATAGAGACTGAGGGCAGTTCAGAAGAGAAACCTCCGTGCTCTTCTTTATAAAACGTTACTGAACTAGTGAGGTTGTAGTCAAGGCCCCTTTTGATACACATTAAGACCCTGGGGTAAAGTGTTTTCTGTTAGCACTGATGTCTCTTATGGGCATACGGAGATTCAGTACATCTTTCACAAAGATATAAAAGATTTTGTCCTCTTACACTAATGATATAAAAGGATGTTAGTGTGTTCAGGACAATGCTTTCAATTAACTGCACTTTTTCAAGGTTAATGCATACTGGATTAGAAGTCAGCAAACTTAGCTTTAATCTAACAAAATATTGTCTACTAGTCCTAGGGTGGCGCTGTGGGATAAAGCACTGGATTACAAGATCAGTTTGAACCTCAAGGTCGGCAGTTCAGACTCACCAGCTGCTCCTTGGAAACCCTATATAGAGTTGCTATGAGTCGGAACCGACTTGACAGCTCTTAATAACAACAAGAATCAAAGCTTGAGATTCCTGGTGTAGCACTGGAGGATTAGCATTGGACTGGGAAACACAAGGTCAGCAGTTCAAACCCACCAGCTGCTCCTGGAAAACCTATAGAGGGTCACTATGATTTGGAATGGACTCAACAGCTCTTAACAACAATAGCACCCGGTGGCACAGTGGTTAAGAGTGCAGCTAATAACCAAAGAGCCAGCGGTTCGAACCTACCAGCTCTTCGATGGGAAGGAGATGTCACAATCCCCTTTGTAAAGACTGCATGTTGTTGTTCGTAAGTGCTGTCGAGTTGGTCCTAAGTCATAGTGACTCCATATAGCATTTCCAAGGAGCAGCTGGTGAATTTGAATCGCTGACTTTGAGGTTCAAAATGACATTGGGGTCCAGTGCATCCCACAGTGCCACACCATAGCCACATACGTACTTAGAAACCTTGTTTGGACCATTCTATTCAGACCTACAGAGTCACTGTGAGTTGGTCACTATGACTCAGAATTGAGTCCCCGGGAATGGGTTTGTTTTAGTTTTAGGAGCCTTTGTGTGATGCTGGAGGATAAACAGCGGATCACTATGAGTCAGAACCGACTCAGCAGCACTTAACAACAACAACAGCAGCAGCAGCAATTTCATTATATTTTCAGTTCCATCACCTGTGGAATTGGGGAGAAGGGGATGTGTCCTGTCTTCATGACAGAGCAAATAACATAAAAAATATGATTGAGCTGCCCAGTCCTGGTGTGGCACTGTGGGCTAATGCACTGGACTGCAAAGTCGGTTTGAACCATAAGGTCAGTGGTTCAAGCTTACCAGTTGCTCCTTGGAAACTCTATTTAGGGTTTCCAAATGTTAGCATCTTGGTGTCATACTTTAGATGTCGTACTCGACTGCTAACCACAGAGTCAGTGGTTCAGATCCACCAGTCACTCCTTGGAAACTCTATACAAGTTGCCATGACTCAGAACTGACTCAGTGGCACTTAACAACAACAACAACCCCAAAGATTAGCTATTTACAAGTTTATCCAGTCTTATTTTCAGATATTTTTCTATAAAGTTTTCTTTTGGCATGTATATTTTAAAGGAGTTATTAATAAAAACAAGTGAACACAAAAGTTGTCTTGCTTCTAGTCTTTCAACGATTCACTTATGTGAGTTATTTCTTTTCATTAGTTATTTCTTTGCTTAACTTTAGCCTTTGCTTTTATGTACTTAGCTATCTGACTTTATAAGTAGCAGCATCGATGGACTCAAGCGTGGCAACTGTAGTGAGGTTGGCCCAGGATTGGGCAGTGCTTCGTTCTGCTGTGCATAAGGTCGTTACGAGTCGGTACCCAGTCAATGGCACAACATCTGACTCTGTTAACTGTACATGTAATTATTAAAAAAAAAAAAAAATTATAAAGAACATGTGCCACAATTGCTTAAATTGTATATTACATGACATTTTTCATTAAAATGAAATGCATATTTGGAAGTTGAGTGAATTGTCTTCAGTTTCTTATAGAAAAGAAATAAAATGAAGTACTCTGTTCATTTTTTCTTTTTAATGCTAAGCAAAAACTATACTCCTGATGTGGCATTGTGGTATCAGCACTGAACTGTGAATCACACGGTTGGCTGTTCAAACCCACCAGCTGCTCCTTGGAAACCCTATACAGGGTTGCTGTGAGTTAGAACAACTTGATAGCACTTAGTAACAACAACCAAGCAAAAACTATGTGGCATATAGGATGATTAATGAAAACCAGACTAAGCTGACCAAAACCTTGTGCTTTGGTCAGTAATGATGGAAATTGATGAGAAAATAAAGAAAATACAGTAAATGTATGTTTTCTTCTTGATATTACACTCATACTCTTTCTAGCTATTTGTATATAGAAAAGAGTGTTTGTGTTGGAGTATATAGGCATTTTTTCTAAATGAAGTAGATACTTTATTTGAAAGAACCTATTAATGCAACTGATAAAATTATCTCTTCCTTAATTATACTCAATTCTCTCTTTACCAAAGAAAAGTGTATATTATTCCCCACCCCACCCCCCTTTTTTTTTTTTGTCTGTTTTAAAAATTAAATGATTGAAATTGTGTTCATAAATGTAGTTGCATGTTAGACAAAGCCAGACTCCTCCTGTCTTCTGGTGACTGAAGAGGGAAGTATACTCCCAGAGTAAGGAACAAGGCCAAGATTGTGCAAGCCTCTCACATGACCTACCTTGACAGGTGTTCTGTTTTGAAGCATTTACCACCACAGATTGTAAACATGTGGTTTTTCTTGTCTTGGACAAAATTTAATCCCCTGTGGAAAATCCATTACAAAAGGATTTTATGTAGCTGTTCAGTGTTGAAGATGGCTTTGCAAATCTTGGTAGGCCCATTGTTTTGGTAGCAAAGATATATCTTGTTTTAGGCAATAGAGAGTTTGGGATCCTTTGTAAATAATTGGGGCAACTAGATGTCAATTAACTACCATGATAACAGTAGTGCACAAGATGTTTTTATATCAATTAGGAGTCCTGATGTGGCGCTGTAGGATAGGCACTATACTGCTAACCACAAGGCCAAAGTTACAAACCCACCAGCCCCTCCTAGGAAACCCTACACAGGGTTGCTATGAGTCGGAACTTACTTGATGGCACTTACCAACAACACAACAACATTCTCGTTACCAAACCCACAACTAAATTCACCACCACTGATTCAATTCTGACTCATAGAGACCCTTTGTAGACTTTAACTCTTTATAAGAACAGATAGATTCATCGTTCTCCTATGGAGAGGCTGGGATTTTGAATCACTCACTTTGAGGTTAGCAGTTCAACACCTATCCCAAAGTAACCACCAAGGCGCTTTCAAGATGGCTTCAAAAAAAAGGTTTAATCAAAATAGTAGCTTCTGAGGCGATCCACTTGAGTAATTGCAGTTCAAAACAGGTCAATTTAGGTCTTAGTAACTGTTTTGGGGGGACTTCACCTGAAGTCTTGATAGATTTTTCTCAAAGGATACAGGATGGTAAGCAGGGATACTGATGAAGGAATTTAAAGAAAACTGAAACCTGCGGTTGTGGTTAGCAGTCCAGTGCGTATCCTACAGTGCCACCCCAGAACTTGTCTATTCAGATTGCAGTGACATGTTTGATCACGTTCTGTTTGGAATAAACTCATGCATGTATGAAGTAGAACCGTAGTAGGGTGCTTTTTGACTTACTTGACCATGAGGTCAATTATATGGTTTATGATGTTTAGGTCTTCTGGTCTTTTCTCTAATTGTTCTGTCCTTCATTTAAAGTCATGTGATAAGGTCTCCTACTATTACTGTGGGACTGTTTCCTTTCTCAGTGCTGTTAGAATTTGCTTTCTGTATTTGGGAGCTCTGTCATTAGATGCATTACTGTTTATTTTGGTTATGTCTTCTTGGTAAATTGACCCATTAATCCTTACATAATGCCTTTCCTTGCCTTTTGTCATGGGGTGTTGCCTTCAATCTGTTGTATCAAAGATTAATATTATCACTCCTGCTTTTTGCTGATTGCTATTTGATATAATATTTGTTGGCTGATGGTTGCTCGGTGCCATCGAGTCGGTACTGACTCTTAACCAACCCTATGCGCAACAGAACAAAACATTACTCCAGGGCCAACCTCACAATCATTATGTTTAAGCCTATTGATGAGCCATTCCATCTCTCTGGGGGTCTTCCTCTTTTTCTCAGACCCTCCACTTTACCAAACATGATATCCTTCTCCAGTGACTGGTCCCTACTGACAATATGTTAGAAGTATGAAAGACGAAGTCTGGCCATCCTGGCTTCTAAAGAGCACTTTTATATATAATTTATCCATCCTTTGGTTTTTAGCTAATTGATATCTTTGTGTCTAGGATGTATGTCTTATAGGAAGTATGTTGAAGGGTCATGTCTCCCCAACTCTCCCGTCCCCTAGCTACACTCTGTCTCGTGACGGGTGCATTTAACCCATTTACAGTCAGTATAATTATTGATAGGTGGCATTAACTGCTGTCATTTTGTTTTGCTTTTTGTGAATGTATTATTTGTTTCTTTGTTCTATTTACTTTTTTTTTTTTTTTAATTGTGAA
>NW_006408583.1:5969474-5979814 GCF_000296735.1 Chrysochloris asiatica
CCATGGCACTTTCAGTATTCTCCTCCGGTTTATTAATTTTCTTTGTGGTTACCCTGGACTTTATATCTATCCTCCTAAGCTTAAAACAATCTGTTTGATCTTGGTTTGGTATGACCTCAACGCCCTCTCCTTATGGCAGTTCTGTAACTATATCATTTAGTCTCTCCTTGTATTTTGCCATTGTTGTTATTTACAGATTCCATCTCTGGCTTTTTGTTTCCAACCTTATAGCTTTATGTGACTTTTGAGAACTTGTTTTCTTGTCTGCTATCTGGGTTGTACTGTCGTGTATCTTCATAGCAGGTTCTTTCCTAATGATATTCTTTTCCTGCCTGAAGGAGTCTTTTTAATATTTCTTGTAAGGTTGGTTTCAGCTTTATCAACCTTTACAATTTTTATTTATCTGGAAATGTCCTGGTTTTGCCATCATACTTGCGAGACATTTTTGTTAAATATATAATTCTTGGTTGGTAATTTTTTTTCTTTCGGTATTTTATATATGTAAATCCACTGCCTTCTCACCCACATGGTTTTGGTGGTGTCATCTGTGTTTAATCTTACTGGTTTCCCTTTGTAGATGATTTTTGGTTTTCCTGATCTTTTTTCAGGATTCTTTGTCTTTGATTTTGTACAGTTTGATTTTTTAGATATCTTGGTAACTTTCTTTTGGATTCCATTCTGTATGAGGTTTATTAGGTTTCTTAGATGTTTATCTCTTTCATGATAGTGAGAAAGTTTTCTACCAGTAAATCATCAAGAATTTTCTGTTGTTTTTTGTCTCCTCCTGTTTTAAGTTTCTTATCACATATTGATTATTCCTCTTGATGGTGGCCTGCATAACTCTTGGACTTCTTCCTTTTTCTGAATGCTCTTCTTCCTTTTTCTGAATGTTCCTCAAACAAATTAGCATCAAGGGATCTGCCCTCTATTTTATCAATTTGGTTTTTCATTGATTCAGTTCTACTCCTAAGGCTTCCATTGAAATAGGAATAAAATGGAATTTTCTAGTTCCGAACATTTTTGGTTAATCTTTTGAATTTCTGCTTTGTTTTTTGTATGCTTTCTAATTGGTTGTTTATTTTGTTCTTACATTGTTTTCCTGAATTTGAGAATTTTGTTTGCATTTTCTTATATTTTTGTCTGAGTTTTTCTGGATCTCTTTCTTGATCTCTTGAAGGATGCTAAATATAAATATTTTGAATTCCTCATTAGGTAGTTCCAATACCATTTCTTCTACAGGAGGATTTTTTTCTGGCCCTTTAATTTGGTGACATGTTTGATCTTATTCTATTTTTTATGTAGCGCTGTGGGTTAATACAAAGACTGCAACGTCAGTGTGAACCACAAAGCTGGCAGTTCAAGCTCACCAGCTGCTCCTTGGAAACCCTACACAGGGTCACTATGGGTTGGAACCAACATGATGGCACATGACAACAAAAATTTAATTTTATATGTTTCTGAGACACTAAGATCTTATTCTGTTTATTGGTGGGTTATATGTTTGTTTGCTTTTTCCTGAGATTTTTGTTTGGTTTTGATCTATCTAAGTGAACAGGGCAGGTATACTCCTCTGCTTGTTTGACAGTACTGGGCACTCACCCCTATCTTCAGGTAGGGTGATAGTGACTGAAGGGTGAGTGTGGGTCTTTGCTGGCTGGTTTTGTAGAGCAGCTGAGAATGTGCTGTTTGGGCACTGGCCACCTTCTGTTGATCCAGTGGTGCTGGAGCCGTAGTTGCACTACACGTGTGTTGGGTATGACAGGCGAATGTGAGACTCAGTCCCTACCACTTGTCCAGTGAGGGGTTTGGATGGCAGGTGGACAAGTGGATGGTGTGCAGTCACCACCACTTGCCGGCTTAAGGAGGTACAGGTAGTGGACGGATACACGATGAGTCACAAGGTCAGTGCTACTCACCAGGTGGTGGGCTGTAGCGGTGGGTGATGGGTAGGTACACACAGAGTTGCAAAGGGAGTGGTGTGTTCGCAGCCAGAAGCATGCACCGCCAATCACTACTACGACAGGTGCACAATGCAGGGTGACGAGCTGATCACTGGGTTGGCGAGGGGCTGTCTGTCATGCAACACAAAATCATCTGCCTCCAACTGTGGAGAAGGTGTGTTTGTGTTAAGTGGTCCAGGGGAAGGTGTACCTCTAGAGGTCTAGTTGCACAGCTGGGTGTAAGCCAGTCATGCAGGAAATAGGGCACTTGTAACTTGAAATTTGGAATGGGCACAAACATGTACCACCCACCATGGAGGTGATGGGTGTCTAGCATGCAACCTTTCAGTGGGTCACCACCAGTCCCTGGGGGAAGAGAGTGGTGGGGACGGAGGGCACAGCGTAGGTGAGGCAGGCAGGGCACGGGCCTACTTACTGAACATCCATTGTTTCGCTTGGCTTCTCAGGTCATCATTGTAGAGGGATAACATGGCATGTCTGACTTGAGCCAAACTCCAGAATGGAGTGTTTTGAGGATTTAACATTCAGTTGAATTCCATACAGGCCAGTTTAAGTTGCTCTAAGGTCCATCCACAATGACTCAAGCGTACAGGTTTCATAAATATTTTTATTTAGTGGTAACTGTATCCTGTCAGGTTGCTTTCTCACAAAGCACTTTATTTGAGGAGTCTTCAGGGATGGATGCTTTGTCTGCATAAAGCAATGGGATTCTGAGTTTTCTTATGATGTACACATGTATGCTTGCCTTAAGTATTTTAGATTGTTTTGAAAACACTTAAAATTTTTTTTAGAACAAGAGAAGAGATTAACCTAGAATTCATGGTGCTCAACCTGGAATTTTCATTAATATCATCATTTAAAGTTTTTAAATATAAACAAACCTGGACTCCTGTACTAAACCTATGGAACCAAACTTCCTCATACATAGAGGCTTTCAGCTGATTCTGACACACTCTCCTTTTTTTCCTATAAAAAAATAATTTACTTGTACTTACTGTAGTTTGGATGAAATTTTACAGAGCAAGTTAGTTTCCCATTCAGCAATTTATACACTTTCTGTTTCATAACATTAGTAACAAGTCCTTCAGTGTAGAAGCACTCTTTTTTAGGGGGTTGGAGGGGTATACACCAAAGCACTCATGAATATATAATCATCTAAACAGCCAATGGACACATTCTGCAAGCCTGCCTCCTAGCCACCAGCTCTCAGTCCCTGTTGTCTTTCCATGAGTCTAGAGTCCTCAGCTGCTCTCTCTCTCTCTCCATGTCCTCATCTCTGCCTCCATCTCTGGTGTTGCTGCTTCTCTGGATAGGGTCCCACGTTCCACTCATGCTCTTCTCCCTTGATGGTCCTCTGCTCCTAGATTGTAAGATTAACTACTCCCCCTTTTATGTTACAAAGTTCTACCTTTACAGTTGGCTGACACATTCTCTGGGTTACGTATGTCTGGGTCTTCAGTCGGTAGTTCTCAAGTCTGGTAGAGCCCTGGACCAGTACATCAGCATCAGCTGGGAATTAAAATATCCTGGTTCTCAGGCCCACCGCAGAACTGTTGGGTAAGGCATAGCAATCCATGATTTAATAAGCTTTCAGTTACTGTGATGCCCACTAAAGTGTGAGGATCACTGCCTGAAGACTGTCTCTAAGGTCCTATAGCTCTAACATCTCACAAATACTTGTACTGACTGCAACAGGCTTCCAGGATATTGGTGCCCAGTATCCAACATTTTATCCTTCCTATCCAACTCCTGGTGTGGCGCAGTGGGTTAATGTGCCAGACTGCAAAGCTGTTTGAACTGTAAGGTCGGCAGTTCAAAATAGGCTGCAAACACCCTATACAGGGTCACTATGGGTCCAAATTGACTTGACATCACTTAACAACAACAACATCCAACTCTGGTGTGGCACTGTGAGCTAATGCGCTGGACTGCAAAGTCGGTTTGACCCTCAAGGTCAGCAGTTCAAGCTCACCTGTCGCACCTTGGAAACCCTATACAGGATTGCTGTGGGTTGGAACTGACTCGATGGCACTCAACAACAACAACAAAAATCCAACTCTGGGTGGAGAGAGGAGGGATAACATGCTGAATACTGGGCTCCAATGTCCTGGAAGCTTTGTGGCAGTGAGTACAAACATTTGTGAGATGTTAGAGCTATAGGACCAACTCTGGGGAGTATTTGTGTGGTGCTGCGGGTTAATGCACTGGGTTGTAGAGTCGATTTAAACCACAAGGTTAGCGGTTCAAGTTCACCAGCTGCTCCTCGGATACGCTATAGAGGGTATGTCTCTATGGGTCAGAATCAACTCGACGGCACTTAACAACAACAACAATCCAACTCTGCAGTTCTAACATGGCTCTGTAGGATAAGTCCTGGACTGCTAACTACAAGCTCATCAATTCAAACCCACCAGCTGCTCCTTGGAAACCCTCTACAGAGTCACTATGTTGGAACCGACTCAGCGGCACTTAACTATCCAGCTCTGTTGGTTTAAATGTTCTGTTTTAATATTTTATTGAATTAATATATCTACTATTTTAAGTTTCCTCAAATGCTTTTTGGAAGAGTCAGGGTATTAATCATACATGTTGAATGAACAGTAAATATGTTTTTCACTATTTACCAGTTTTCTGATGGTTAGCAACTCAGGAATTATTCATCTTGTTTGTGGCCAAGAAGGTAAAAGAAGCCACCTCCAGATTTGATTTTGGCATTGACATAATGCTTGAGACAGATGGGTCAAGTTTAGCATGGAGTAGTTGGAGAGTTTCCCACCATGCTCTCTGTTGTCCTAGTTAATTTCATTCTCTGAGATGGCTCTGGCCGAATGGCCCCTTTAAGTCCAGCGCTGGTCCAGCGGGATGGGAAATTAGTGCTCTCTGCTCATGGAAACTTCTTTTTTGGCGCCTAATGGTTTCCAGAGCTATCAGAACAATGCTGTTTGCAGGCACTTTTCATGGTTGAAAAGAGCAACTTGAAGAGGCAAAGGAGGAGGACGCTGCAGGCCCTGGGAGAACTGTTTTATAGCTGGGCATTGCACGTCAGTGCTTACTGAATATGCCCTTTCAGTTGTGTAACTCACTGTTGGGGCTCACAGTGGAAGAGCCACTCCAGAAGTGAAGAGTATCTCACGCAGGCGTTGGCACTTTTAAACCAGCTCTTCTTTGTGGGCTGCAAGCAGCAACGTGTAGGACATTGTACTGCAGATCTGAAGTAAAGGTGAAGGTTGGTGGGCCGTCTGCTGCTCATTAGAGTGCCTGTCTGCCTCTTTTCCTGCGTTGTGAGCAGTAGATTGCTGACACCTGTTTTGCCATCCAGCCTGGGGAGGTGACGTGTGCATTAGGAATTCCTGAAACTGCTGCCTGGCATCCAAGTCTGTGGAGTTCGGTGGTGCTTGCAGGGAGGGAGGTTTAGTGCTGAGTGGGGAGATGAAAAAACTCAGCCGTGAGAAAATGCAATATAAATGGAATTGAGTCTCAGCGTCATTTAGGGGCTTCTGATTGTGCTTTTGAGTTCCCATTCCACGTGGCTTTGAAATACTTGGCCACCCATTGAGTGAAGTAGTAAAACGATGTGTCCTGTACATGTGAGGACCCCAATTTTATCTTTTCAAAGATAATTTATTTTTGCCATTGTTAAAAATATAGGCACAATTGCTGTTGTTGTTGTTGTTGTTAGGTGCTGTTGAGTCAGTTCCAACTTATAGCAACTCTATATGAGGGTTTCCAAGGAGTAGCTGGTAAGCTTGAACTGCTGGCTTTATGGTTCAAACCGACCTTGCAGTCTAGTGCATTAACCCATAGCACCACACCAGGACAATAGAGCACCCCAATCCTATGATTTCTACATGTACAATTCAATGACATTGATACATTCTTTAGGTCGTGTAACTGCCCTTAGCCTCCTTTTCTGGTTTGTTCCTGCCCCATTAACACAAACTGATTGTCCCTAAGCTTCCAACCTAACTTTCTGAATTGTTGTCAGTTTGGTCCCATATTGTAGTTGTTGTTAGGTGCCATCGAGTGGGCACCAACTCACAGCAACCCTATGCACAACAGAATGAAACACTGCCTGATCCTGGCCAACCTCACAATTGTTGTTATGTTTGAGCCCTTTGATGCTGCCACTTTGTCAATCCATCTCGTTGGGGGTCTTCTCTTTCTCCAACTCTCCACTTTACTAAATATGATAGCCTTCTCCAGTGACTGGTTCCTCCTGACAGTATGTCCCAAGTATGAAAGATGAAGTCTGGCCATTTTAGCTTCTGTACAACATTCTGGCTATACTTCTTCTAACACAGACCTGTTTATTTTTTTGGCAGTCCATATTACTTTCAGTATTCTCCTCCAACACCATAACTCAAATGCATCAATTGTACGTTCTTCCTTATTCACTATCCAACTTTTGCACGCATATGAGGTTATTGAAAATACCATGGCTTGTGTCATGCATGTCTTAGTTTTCAAACTGACATCTTTGCTCTTCAAGACTTTAAAGAGGTCTTTAAAGATCCCATGTAGATAGAGCTTTAAAAGGGCACAATGCTCAGGGCAGTATTACTTCTTGAATTAAATGAGTCTGAAGCTGACACTATGAACACATTAGCAATGGGACATAAATCAACACTTTAAACCAAGTTTCTCAACATTTGTTATTTGGCCTTAAATATAAAAAGTTTAACTGTGTTGGTGGTGTGATTCATTTTTTTTTAACAACTTACGCCCCTAGGTTTGCTCTTTTCATGTTTACCTTAAAAGAATTGGTATTGTTCAGTACTGTCTAGTCAATTCCAACCTGGAAATCCTGTACAGAGTTTTCTTTGCAGTTCAAACTCTATTGTTTATCCTAGAGTGCCATATTAGGACTCCACCGTCAATAAAGAACCTCATAAAATCTGGAACAGACAGTGGAGCAGAGGGTCTGGTGTGCCTGCTGTATGTAGTACATTTTGCCAGAAGATAACAAGAAGTTCAAGACAGGCCCCTACTTTTTCAAGTGCTAGCAGTCTTAGCTGAGGAGAAAAGGTACATACTTCGGAGCAGTGTAATGCTACAGAACGTCTGATAAGCATACACATGACCCAAAGAGTACATTTTCAGTGGGCTTGGAGAACAGAAAGAGAATTTTGAGTTGAGTGGGTCAAGGAGGACATGGCGCTTATTGTAGGAACTAAAGGCTACAGTCCTGGTTTGGTAGCACAGGATAAGTACTCGACCTTAAGGTCAGTTTCACCTGCAAGGTCAGTAGTTCAGAGTCACCAGCCACTCCTCACAAACCCTATACAAGGTTGCTGTGCATCGGAACCTACTCGATGGCACTGAGAGGCACTGGTGGCATAATAGGGCATGTGTTGGGCTGCTAAGCACAAGGTGAGCAGTTCGAATCCACCAACCACTCCATGAAAGAAAGATGAGGCTTTCTGTGTCCTTAAAGATTTTCAGCCTCAGAAACCCTGTACACGGTCACTGTGAGCCAGAACCGACTCAACACACAACCATAACTACAAAAGATGGGAAGCATTCATTGAGGGTGGGAATTGTGATTGACTGTGACACTTTTTCTCTACCATCAATAGGCTGTGGAATTAAAGGTTGTTTTGTTGTGTTTTCGCAGTTGCAACACTTTCCCTGACTCATCTGTGGAGCTCAGCCAGCTCTCTTGTGAACATTGGCTTCCATTTTTGAACTGTGGGTGAAAAGGGTTAGGGTTGGGTCATGGCCTTGGACCAGAGTAAAATTAACTGGCTCATAATGTGATTGAACTCGTGACCTTGGCCTCATTACTACTGCGTTTTAACCAGTGGAGTCAATCAAACATTGCAGAAAGGGTAATCAAGGTACCATTCGGAAAGAGATCTGTATAGCAGTGAACATAGGAAGGAAATCAAAGCCAGTTGCTTCCCACATGTAATACGAAGGCACTTATCTCTTAATCCTTGGGTTTATAATTTATCTCTTAATCCTTGGGTTTATAATTTATCTCTTAATCCTTGGATTTATATACTTGTTTTTGCACCTAGTAAATCTAAGGTGGGCAAAACAAAGGCTTCCTCGTGTTAGTATTTTTGACATAACAAAATGTGTGTTTCGTTTTCTTGCAGTCTCAGACTGTTTTTGCAGAGGGTGCCATAAGCACAATGGTATTGTTGTCGATTTTAGATGATGGTGCCCTGTAAGTGGATTAATGATACCTTTCTCTCCTCCTTTACAGTCCGAACAGCCCAGTCCTGCCAGTTCCAGCTCCAGTTCCAGCTCCAGCTTTACCCCGTCCCAGACCCGGCAACAAGGTACAAGGCAAACCCTTTATGAGACACTGTTCTCATAAAGCATGCTAAGGAGTTGATTTATAACCCAGTTTCTACAGTTTTATTATCTGAATGATAACTTGGCCTTTATGCAGTTGTATTGATTTCCCCTAGGAATGCACTTGAGAATTGTTCTGATGTATGAGGCCAAGCTCTAGAAATTCCCTTTTTTTCCAGGCCCTGCCATCAGATTCCCATTTTACAAAAGGATTATAGGCACAAGCCCATTCCAGGGAGTTCCCAAAGGAAATCCAGTGGCCAAACCTGGTCCTGTGAGGCTTTGACGTAGGGAAACAGATTTTCACTCTTGCATCTGGACTCATCCGTTTCATTTCATGTGTTTTCGCTACAAATTCATAGACTTCTTCCTTATCAAGTGTTAATTTACTGTCTTGAAAAGCTATTCTTTCTCTACTCATAAACAAGGTGTTACACAACCTTGGGATGAAGAAATTTACCCTGGAAACATTTTTTGTGGAAAATCTTCAAATGCTGGCTTTACTTTTTTAAAAAAAAAGAAACAAGGAGTAGGTTCATCTCAAAAAACAGCTTGTTTTTAAGCATCATATTGAACATCACATTTTTCACTGACCACACTAAATTCCTGATGGCCTTGTATGTATTAACAGGGTTATTGTGTGCATGTTTTGTAAGCTTCTAGGAAAAACAGTATGAAATAAAGACAGTGATCATTTTGACTATTTGGAGCCCCTTTCCTCTGACTTCCAAAGATATACACCCACTACAAAAGCAGAAATCTAGTTTGGCAGCATGCAAGTTTGCGGGGAGTTGGTAGTTATTTTAGTACTGAGCTGGTGATAGCTCAGATATTCCTATCTTACACCAGGCCGTGGGAATTGCCTCTTCTAGAGGGGAGGTACCTGTCTCACTGACTTGATTGCCTTTTCAGTGTCTTCTGTTAGGATTCGAAATGCCTGTCTTGACACCCTCCCCCACCCCACCCCCAATACACACACACACACACACACACACACACACACACCTCTTTTATTTATAGAAATAAAGTGAAACTACGGCACACTGAGTTTTTTTCTGTTTTCTCAGTTCTCACTGGGTCTCCCTCCTCCATGAAATTAGTTATGGTGTGCTTTTCTTCTCCCATTTAATATTGGCTTCTCCCTTGACTTTTCTGGGACCTGATGTATTAATGTTCTTATTTATGTAAATACATGCTGGTATTTTGCCAGGAATTTCTTAAAAAGTAAAATGGAAATTGGTTGTATAAAATTGGTATAATAAGACCTGGTTTCCAAGATCAATATGAAGATCAGCGGTAGGACATTACACCATGGAATTGAAATACCTTATAATCTGAACTTGACTGAAATGCTTGCTTGACCTGAAATTGACCTTGAAATAAAAGGAACAGCTAAACCTTAATAGATCAGAAACTACCACACAAAGGCTGCCTTGCCAAGAGCAGGTTACAACTGCAGTGATTTACTAATCTCAGCTTTTCAATACATGGATTAACCTAACAAAACATTCAATTTATTAATAGGTTTTTCTGTTTCTTTATAGGTTGATTTTGTTTAGGGAAGAAAAACACATAGGAAAAAAAATCCTAGAAAATAGAGTTTCTTTAATAAACATTTATGAGCTGTGGTACTGTAGGATAAACACTGGACTGCTAACCACAAGGTTGGTAGTTCAAACCCACCAGCCACTCCTCAGAAATCCTATGTAGGGTCACCGTGAGTTGAAACTTATATGACGGCACTTGAGAACAACATTGTAAAGCAGTGGTTGGCAGGAGTTACATTTCAAACACTACCAAATTTGATTTTATAATATACATACATATATGTGGAGTCCTGGTGTGGCGCTGTGGGTCAATGCGTCAGACTGCAAAGCCGTTTGAACTGCAAGGTTGGCTGTTCAAGCTCACCAGCTGCTCCTCAGAAACCCTAGACAGGGTCGCTATGGGTCGGAACCCACTCGACGGCACTTAACAACTATAAAATATATATATATATTTTGTTGTTGTTAAGTGCCGTCGAGTGGGTTCCGACCCATAGCGACCCTGTACAGGGTTTCCGAGGGTGTAAATCTT
>NW_006408583.1:5980004-5983809 GCF_000296735.1 Chrysochloris asiatica
TGTGTGTGGATCATGATTATTTTTAATGAATGATCATTGGAGAGGTGGCTAGTAAGTATTTCCCCAAGTCTGACATAGTGTGTTTGTCTGTGGTTCAATGTCGTCACGCAGGTCCTTTAAGGTCTATAATGAAAGATCTGCATTCCGATGACAACGAGGAAGAGTCGGATGAGGCAGAGGATAATGACAATGATTCTGAAATGGAGAGACCTGTAAATAGAGCCGGCAGTCGAAGTCGCAGGTGAGTGTCTCAGGAGAAGAGGGGCTCCTTGCAATAGAGATGCACTTTTCATCTAGACCCACCTGTGTCATCACAGCAAAGGACTAAAATGCCAGAGACCATGGCATTGATATGGGCACACTCATTTGGAGCCTGGATGCCTTGTCGTGTTCACACTTAACCTCTCTGTAGGGAACGATTCATTCCTTTTGTTAGGACAGATTTTATAGGGAAACTTTATATATAGGACAAAGTCCCATTAAAAGCCCTTATTCTTGAAAGTCTATGCAGCTGGCAGGACTCCTGAAATTAAGGTCTGTTGTTCTTTGAAGAGTGTGTGTAGATCCGTGGCTGAAGGTAGTCTCAGAGTTTGAAGAGGTGCTGTTTGCTGTTTGCAGTTTGAAATACATAATTGGCTTCAGTGAATTGTGTGTGACCTAATTAAAACTAGCATCACCTGTGTGTGTTTTCCAGCAAAGAAATTCCCTTTAAGTGTGCTGACAATTAGATTCCTTAAGTAGCTTTAATGCTGTGAAGCATAATTCCACATTATAAAATGGTAATTCATGTCACTTATAATTAATAGTCAAGTTGAAATTGCCTTGAGGATTTCATTTCTTTATCATGAGGAAAACAAATAAGACATGCATGCTTATTTTAATGTGGTTTGAGTAGAAAAAAAAATCATCCTACTTGAACTTAAAACCAATTACATTTGTAATAGATTGCATTAGATCTTTTCCCATTATCCATTACTGTGTAGAGGGCCCTAAAATTCTTTAAAAGAATGCTATCTTAACCCAAACTGGATAGACTTGTGCTTTCTAATTGGGAATTCCTTTGAACAGAGCCTCTTCAGGGCATGCGCCGAGATCTCACAACTCTTCCTTATCACTATACTCAACACCTCTTTCTCACAAACTCACCTAGAAAACATATGGCCTTGGTCTTACAATGCCTCCTTTAGAAGTATTTAATCTAACAGGAAGGAAATTGGTAGGCCAAGAAGACTTAAAAGTAGACGGAACCTTGAAGTTTGGGAGTTTGTTTATACCAGCCAAAATTCTATCCACTGACTGATCTCAGATTTAGCTGATAAAAAATGTATGACTTATGTCGAAAATTCCCAAGTTGCAGTCATTTAGAGGATCTGGGTATTCTGTGATTAGCTGCTGCCCACCCACTTCCTGCCCTGTCCCCAGAGTCAGTGTTGGTCAGATGAGACACATTGTAAGCTGTCTGATAGATTGGTGGAGACATTCTTCTTTGCCCTGCCTCTGACGTGTGCTGTTAGTACGACAGTACCAGTGTAGCATTTGATCTCGGATGCACTCGTGAAGTCTCAACGGCTTAATCAGTTTAAATACTCAGTCTTCCACTTCAGTCAAGAAGCATTTTAAAACGGCACTTCAGCTGAACTCTTCATTAATGTAATTTAGTTAAGAAAACAAGTTCCATCAGTTTTTGCTAAAAGGATGCCCTAGTGTGTCCTTTGCATTTTGTATCTTGTAACTTGTCTTATCAGAATATATTATACAGCACGAATGTGATTGCCTGCTCAGACTGAAAGACAAACTCTCATGATTTCTAAAGCATTTTCTGGTTCTGAGAAGAATATTTTATTAGATTGCTATACAACCAGCGAGAGGAGACAAAACATTGAAGGACATTTCAGAAGGAAGGCAGACATTGAGCAGAGTCGAATAAAGAAGTATTTCCTACTCTGGCTACAAGGAAACTCCATTTTAATCGGAAAAGAACATGTCATCCGGAGCTGTCAGTGGTGCAGGCTGTTGTCCACGTTCTTCTTAGCAGTTGCTTCTACTTTTGCAGCCTGTATCTTAGCCAGATGTGTCATTTTAATTTTTGTCTGTAGCACCATAACAAGGAACCTCTGTGTTGATGTGAGATAAGCATTGGACTGCTAACTGTAAGGTCAGTGGTTCAACCCACTAGCCATTCAGAGGGAGAATAATGAGGCTGTCTGCTCCCATAAAGATGTACAGTCTTAGAGACCCTGTATAGGGTCAAGGTGGGTCAGAATTGACTCAATGGCAGGGATTTGGGTTTGGTAGCAGTGTGACAAGAGAAAGGAGAATGAAAGGTAGTAACTTACAGACTGTCAAATTTTGTTGACCTTCTGCAAGCTTGGGTAGCATGTTTGATGATAGTAGGAAGATGGAGCCAGAAGAGGGATGTAAATGGATCAATGGCACCAGTGTAGTGACTAGGCACTAGCTTTAGGTTCAGATTGCTTGGCCTGAGTTCTAGATCCACCTCTGTGACCCCAGGCCAGTGATAGTCTCTCTAAGTCTTGGTTGTGTCATCTGAAAATAGGGGATGATTAAGTGAGAAATTGAAGGTAAAGCACTTGACGCAGTTTCAGACACAAAATAAACTGTGATGCTTGTCAACTGTTGTTGAAAATGAGCTTTTTGGTGGTTAGAGTTTGGGCTCCTTCCTCTTTGTGCCCATTACCAACGGGATTTCAAGAGCCATTGCTTTTTAACTGATGCGTCTGACCTCTCTCTGTCTTTTCAGGGTCAGTTTAAGTGATGGCAGTGACAGTGAGAGCAGTTCTGCTTCTTCACCTCTACATCATGAACCACCACCGCCCCTATTAAAAACCAACAATAACCAGGTAAACTGATGGCTTTGCACTTGGAAAAACTGAAAAATTTGATGCAACTACTTTTACAGAACACTCAGAACTTTTTACATCTTCATTATAAACAAAGTCTCTCCTGATGCCAAATAAGTGGGAATCCATAACTTTGGGATAAATACAAAGTTAGGATGCACAAACAACTGTTGTCCTGAGAAGATGGAAATGTTCCATTGAGTTACTCAAGTAGACACAGAGAGGGATGGTGCCCCAAAGTGTTACCTATTTACTCCCGATTTCCATAGAGCAGTAAGGAGGCAGCATAATAACTTTAAAAGAATATGGCCTTTGGAACTAGTAAAAAGCTTGGTTCTGTGCTTTACTGCTCATTATTTACTAGTGGGAAATGAACTTTTAACTTCTCCTCAGTTTCCTCAATCCGTAAATGGGGATATTAGCAATTACCTTGCATGTTCCAGGAAAGATGAGGAATATTCTATACAAAGGTCATGAGACGATGCTAGTACCCACCTTGAAGCTCATTTGATGGTCAGTGTTGACTACGATGTAGTAAGCTGCTATGCTTCACTTTGCTCCTCCAGGGAAAAGAGGACCATCACTTGGGATTATAAGGAATAGTTTGGCAAGTGCACAGAGAACGATGATTATAAATCAAGCGAAAGGAGAGCTCACTAACTTGGCAGGCAGCTCAAAATATAGCTGTTTGGACAAGAATCTAGGCAGTACTTGGAAAGCTATGATGAAGAGCTTATGTTAAACCAGTGAATAAGATGGGATCTTTAAAATACTTATTAAAATAAACAATTTCCAAGTATCAAGAATATTGGAGCAGCCTTAATGTGCATTGAATTGTCTCATTACTGTTAAGTTGTTCTTATCTCCTTGTTTAGACAGAGTCCCTCTGACCTTTACAGTAACTGCTTGATTCAGGTTTCCTTATATTAACTTGAACATAAAAG
>NW_006408583.1:5983909-6037539 GCF_000296735.1 Chrysochloris asiatica
CACACACACACACACACACACACACACACACACACACACACACGTTACTCAATTTTACAGGTGCCCTGCAATTTTAAATGGTCTAACCTCGAATCTTTGTCTTACTTGGAAAGTGTTGTTTTAGAACTGAAGACATTTTCTTCTTAAATTTTGTGTAAAACGAAAGCAAAGATCTCTTATAATTTGAAATTCCTCATTTAGACAGTTTATCGACAACTTCAGTCCTTGATTGTTAAGCGGGAGTACTATCTGTGCTCTTTGCCTCACCAGCTGTACTTCTACCACCCGCTCTCATTATCTGGTGTTGATTGGATGTTCATGGAGTTAGCTGATTCCTCACCCTGGCCTTCTCTGTGCCTGCCTCTCACCTTCTCCACTGCCAGCCTTGCCCATTGCCCAGCTGTGTTCACTTCAAATCAGACGTTTCAGGAGAAAGTTAAAAAGAGGAAGGATATATGAATCATAGCCAATCCACTGAGAAGAACATTGGGCTGGCTAACTAGATAACTGGTATTCTTTATAAATGTGTGCTTAAATTGTAGTCGTTAAGTGATGTCGAGTCAATTCTGACTCATAGTGACTCTGTATAGGGTTTCCAAGGAACAACTGGTAGATTTGAACTGCCAACCTCATGAATCAAACTGACCTTACAGTCCAGTGCTTACCCTACTGCACCACACCAGGACTCCTGTGCTTAAATTTAAATATGAACTGGCAAAAGAATAGAATTTGGGTCTTGGGTATATTTCTATATCCAATTTGGACTTACTTGGGCTGGATTTCTGCTTTCAGTGGTTGGAGTATGAGAATTCAGCTAATCAATGGGTGATAGTAGTGACGGTGCAGAAATAAGAGAAGTAGATATGTTCTGCCTGTGGCCATTGGGTTGGTTCTAACTCATGGCAACCCCATGTATGTCAGAGTAGAACTTAGCTCCACGTGGTTCTCAGAAGCTGATATTTTTCCGAAGTAGATCGACAGTTCTTCAAGGCGTCTCTGGATGACTTCCTAGGTGTGTAGCTCCTACCTTTCAGTTAGCTGCCGAGCACATTAACTACTTTTTGTCACCCAGTGACTAGAGGGGGACATGCTTTAATGCTCCACGTTCATCTCCTTCAGTGTCCAGACTCTGCTTGCTGAGTAAATGCCACTCCAACTAGGCTTTGTCTTACCCTTCTCACCTGAACCCTTTCTGAATAGGTAGTCTCAAGTTGGCCCTACTTCAGAGAAAGGTTTGGATTGTTTGTCAGACAATTTTTACCTGTCTAGCCAAAACCAAAATTGAATTGTATCCATCTGGAGAGGGTAAAAATTACTTTATCCGATTAAATGGCATGCCACTGGTTCCTTGACATCTGTTTATTTGACAAATGCAGCTTCACACATGGGAATCATCAATCTGTCAGTAATGCTCAGTTATGTGTCACTTTCTCCATGCACCTAGAGGCATAATAAGAAAGTCCATATGCGTCCACTTGTCGCAAGGCTAGGGGAGGAATACAAGTACCACAGCATTAGCCATGGCATCCTTGAAGCTGGGAGAGCAAGAAACAGTTTTACATTGTGCTAAGGATGGATTTCTTAACCCACTCAGGTCACTTGCATTGGGTCTGGTGTGGCAGCATCTCTGTAAGTTAGTGTTTTGGACTTGAAAAAAAAATCACCATTGTTATTACTCTCATTTCTTAGTTGTCCATCCTTCATGATTACATGAAGGGAAATAGTACAAATTTCTAATAACTCTGCAAGCCACTTAAACCCTGAAATGTATTTTTCGCCCTGTATGTGAATGTGGATATGATCATCTGAAATTTCACATCAAATAAAACAGATGAAAACATACTAGGAAGGCTGACTTCCCCTTGGCTGTTTTGTCTGCATCTTGAGAACGGCCCCCTGAGTTTCTGGAAAGTACCAGACAAAGCTGAGTTGTCTGTTGGCCTTTTCTCAAATCTTTCAAGAACTGAGAAAGGAAAGTGCTAACTGAATCAAACATTTTCTAACCACTAAAAGAAAATGGACTGAGAGGGAGCCACATGTCAACAAAGCACGTGATTAACCTGCAAATGATTAGGAGCCACTGGTGCTCAGGACCATGAAGGATCGATCAGTAGAGATTCCAGCTGTTGAATAACTGAGTTGTCACTTCTCACAAGGAAATGCAGAAAGATTTCATCTTGAAACTTTGATTCTCAGATTCTCAGTACAGACATACTACTAATCTCATTTCTTTTATTTGCAGAGACTAGCATATTATAAGGACTCCTGGTGTGGCGCACTGGAGTCAGCACTGGACTGCAAACCACAGGGTCAGCAGTTCAAACCCACCAGCTGCTCCTCAGAAACCCTATACAGGGTCACTTATAAGTCGGAAGCGACTCAACAGCACTTCACAACAGCAGTAGCCGTATTATAAAAGGAGCCCAGGTGGTGCTGTGGCCAAGCGCTTGACTGCCAACCTAAAGACTGGGAGTTTGAACCTACCAGCTGTCCTGAAGAAGAAAGATGTGACAGTCTCCTTCCATAGCAATGACTTGTTTGTTGTGAAGTACTGTCAAAGTCGGTTCCAACTCATAGTAGCCCTGTATAGGGTTCCTGAGGAGCAGCTGCTGGGTTTGAACTGCCAACCTTGTGGTTTGCAGTCCAGTGCTTAACCTACAACACTAACACTATGCCTCCAGTAGTCCTTGGAAACACTGTGAGGTAGTTCCTATAGAGTATCTGTGAGTCAGCATCAATTAGACAACAGTGGGCTGCTACCATTTTATAAATAGTGATGTGGGCTTTCTGGTTCGCTCAGTATTCTTTAATGACTGACAGTAGTGTTGCATTATTTTGATACGAAATAGTCCTTTCACTCCAAACCTCCCTTAAGTGAATTTCAAGCTCAAAGTACCAGGAATATATTAGAGCCAAAGTATGCAGAAGGAGAGCAGAAGCAGAAGGGTGGAGGAAGGCACTGACCCACTGGACCTGAGTTAATATTCAGAATTTCATAAATCACCTCTCAGCCTGCAAGGCATGTTGAAGGAAATCAGAATATCCAGTTAAACTGGTTTGAAGTAAGCCTGTGGAAGACAAGGTGCTGTACTTTTCTATTCTGGAGTCGTTTCCCTCAAGATAAGAAGTGATCATAAATAAAACAATTGTCTTCAGCAGGGCTCAGCTCTCTCAGAATGAGGTTTTGACAAAGCTGTTTATTTTGGAGCAGGGAGAGATCAAAGAAGGAAGATTAACTGAGCCCTCTCTGGGCAGCCACTCGGTAACTTGAGGCAGATCGCTGACACCCAGAGCTTTTGTTCCTGCCTCTGCAGCTACAGAAGAAAGAAACTAGGATTTCAATGTATTTGGGCACCTTCTGTGTTATAGCACTTATGGAATGTGTGGGGTCACCACTGGGGTGGGACTTAAACCCACAAAGGCTCAGTTTTCTGCTCTGAGGAGAGGATAGTAGAAGTCGCTCAGCCTAGTTAGGCAGTATAGATTCCTGGGTTTCTTTGACACCAAGAGTGCAATGAGTTGGGTTACCGACCAGTGAGGAGGGTGGGGGACATGTTGGACGCAAAACCAAGTCTCTAAAGCACAGGGCACTTGCGCTTTCTTTGACCTGAAATCTCAGTGGACTGGCTCTTCACTGGCCAGCTGGAATCTGAGTTGGGGAGGAGTGCCATCTACTGACCTACTTTCTCCTACCTAGGACTCAGAACCCCAGCTGAGTTTTCCCTTCAGGGCTCATTTCCAACAATAGAGAGGAGGAAAGTATGGACATTGGGGGAGTGTCTGGTTTCCTTTACATAGTCTGTAGTTTAGTCTGTAGTCGTTGTTGTTGTTGTTGTTGTTGTTGTTGTTAAGTGCCATGGAGTTGATTCTGGCCCATAACAACCCTGTAGAGGGTTTCCAAGAAGCAGCTGGTGAGCTTGAACCACCGATCTCGCAATTCAAATGACTGCAGTTTGATGCGTCAGTCCATAGTGCCACACCAGGACTCCTTTACGTGGAGTGTGTTAAAATCCATTGCCTTGCAGCTGCTACTAAGTAATTTCCTTGAGTTGCCAAAAGTATTGTATTTAAAGCAAATCTGGCCCAATTAGCTCTTTGATTAGCTTAAGGTTAAAAAGATAGGGAGAAATAAGGAAACTTTTAGAAACAAAATTCTTAACTTCTATGTTACTCTAAATTCAGTGTATATTCTCTTATAGAAGTAGTAGGTCTGTTTCAAAATGTCATAGTCCTGTCCCCAACAAATACAATAGTTATTAGTAGTACAACATTTAAAACTTGAGTGGGAATCTTGACCAATTCTCTCATTTCATTTCACTTTTCTTTCTTCAATTCATGTTTTGAGGCACCAAAATGTTAATGACAGATCTAGGACATACACGGAGTTTTTTGAGGCAGTCAGTACTGTTTTCACTACAAATAAAAATGCCGTGAAGTTCTAAAGTATGATAGGCCAGTGAAAGAGAACTGAGGTTGAGTTAGGACTGAGAATGGGTAAAGAGAAGAGCAGTAGGAACCTGAGCCTTCTTAAAATAAATAAGTACTTTATTTGACATTTTCCTCCTAAATATTAGTCTCATTAGGTAATGAGGTTATATCGAAAAAGATAAATCACTTTGCTTTTTATGTTTACACACATTTTCAGATACTAAGTAGTTAGGAAAAACTACCTTTTCAACCAAAGGCCACTATAAAAAATGTTTTTCTTATAATCTTTTAAAGATTCGGTCTAATAAATCAACTTGTGTTTATTCAGTCATTCATGTTGTTGTCAAGTGCTGTTAAGTCAATTCTGACTCATAGCGCAACACTGTATAGGATTTCTGAGGAGTAGCCAGTGGGTTTGAACTGCCCACCTTGCAGTTAGCAGCCCAATGCTTATCTTACAGAGCTGTATCAGGACTCCAAATCATTCATACTCTTTTATCAGTTAGTAAAATTTGATCATTAGTAATCAGAACAGCATGAACATTTATTGTTCAAACACTACATTGGAATCAGTATAGATGAAAGCAAAACACACTCAGTGTTTTATCCTGGAAAAACAATCATTTCTTAAACTATGAAAGAGAGTCTTAACTCGGGTTTTTGACCTGGAGGGTCTCAAGTTGAGAGCAGCTAGTGCACTGGTGGTCATCTTCATCTTCTAAGCTGCATTAATTCACAGGCTATGAGTAACTTTTAGAATCGGAGAGTCAGGTCCGAAAAAGGCCATTTGGATGTTTGTTTTATCTTCCCTAGCATACTCAGCACTGTAGTCATGCTGAAACAGCAGAATGAATAAGACCAAAATCTCAGCACAGCTCAGCTGCTGTATGTATGTGTGTGGGTATTGTCATTGAAGAGAAGCCGCCTGGGAAGCTTAGATCAATTTCCTTATCACCCTTATTTTTAAAATTCTATTTCTCAGACTCAGCACTTCAGACATAAAAAATGTATTTTCCAAGGAAAGGTAAGAGAAGAAGAAAGAAAATATGTAGAGGAGAAACGCTATTTGGAAAGTGATGCTATTTATTGTACAGTATTTCCTTCATAAGTGCTTTGTTCATGTGGCTGGTTAGCCAAGAAGTGCTTGAAGTCCAGTTTAACCATGTTCTCTTTGATCCCTAGATTCTTGAAGTGAAAAGTCCAATAAAGCAGAGCAAATCAGATAAGCAAATAAAGAATGGTGAATGTGACAAGGTAGGTTTCCAGGCACTGACACATCTGTTTCTTTGTGCGTCCCTCGATAGTCCTTGCTGGCTGTCCTTTCTTTCATTTTTGTCATCAGAAGTGCCCAGATGACAAGCACTTCATCCCAGCGCTTTGTCATTTGCTTTTCAAGTCTTGCTTAAATCTTCAGTATTTAGCTTGGCCTTCTGCTGACATTTGCCATGATGCCTGTGCTGCCAAAGATTGATTTTGAATTGGGAGGTAAGAGAATTGTGTTAGAGGTTAGGAAATTAAGGGAAGAGTCCTAGTGTCACAGTGGGTAAAGTGCTGGGCTGCTAACAAAAAGGTCTGTGGTTTGAACCCACTAGTCACTCTGCAGGAGAAAGGCAAGGTGGTCTACCTCTGGAGCGGTTCTGCTCTGTCCTGTGGGATCACTATGCGTTGGGACCAACAGCGCTGTAGTGCGAGTGGGTTTCTGAAGGGTGATGTGGAGGTTAAAGCCGTGCAGGTAAATAGGACATCTGATCCGTGGGCACCAGCTTTCTGAAGTGTGCATCGTGCATCTGGAATCTGACTGCAGACCGTTTGGGCTTAGATCACCTGGTGTGAGCTTTGCAGGTCCCCTTACACAAACCTTTCCTTTATCCATAGTGGAGATGATGCTAGGCCTGGTACCCATGCATGGCACCTGGTGGCACCAGAGCCTGGGAACCTGAGCATACGGGAAAAGTGGTGCACCTCTGTCTTGTCAGAGGAGCTCTTGACAAACCAGTTGCAAATTTGGCTAGCTCTACTTTTCATAAGACAGTCTTCTATCACCTGCTGGCATTGTTGACTGGCAAATGTTAGGTGTGAGTAGGAAGACTTTCAGGTGTGGTGTTTTCTTGTTTTTCTTTTTAAAGAATGTGTCTTGATGGAGATGGTAAATTGCATTGTGTCTGCCTTGTTCAAACATTGACTTTTTATCATAGTAAGTGTCTAGATTGAAGAATAGCAGATGAGAATTGCCTGTGACCGCCTGTTTAAATTTACAGTGTAGCGTGGGTCCCCTGACCTCTGCAGGGCACTTGTTGGGAGAGGGCCATTTCTGGTCTATTGAATTTTATTGGGAGCAAATAAATATAAGAATTGCCTTAAAAAAAAAAAAAAAAAGCAGATGTGGTAAAGGAAATGATCAGGCCGAGAGAGACTTGATCTGCAAAGCCCTTTGGCCCCGAGTTCAGACTTCCTGGGCTAGGCTGATAGAGTAGGGAACACCCACTTGTTGCTTGTGTGTGTGCTTATATATTTTTGTACTGCTTCTAAAAGTGCTTGATCTCTTAGGGTACTCTTCTTTTCCAGGCATATCTAGATGAATTGGTAGAGCTTCACAGGAGGTTAATGACACTGCGGGAAAGACACATTCTGCAACAGGTGAGAAGTGCTCTCTAGCAAGCCCCTTCAGAAGCCCCAAGGCCAAGTTTGTCCTGGGGTTGTGTGATAGCCCAACACTATCAGGACTTAGACGCATGCCACCTGCAGCAGTATTGGGGGCGGCTGCTCCTTCCTGAGGCCACCTGAAGTCTGCTCTGGACCTGCTGTGTGGTGATTAATCTCCCACCCTGGCTACTGAGGGCAAATGGGAAATGGACAGTCCTGCGGGTGATACTGGCATGTAGTGACCCCGTCAGCCACGGATGCTGTAATGGGGCTGAGAGAGGGAAGCAGTTGTAAGAATGCAAAAACCTTTGGGGCCAGGCTTCTGATGTCATGGAGTAATGGTAGTACATGACTTAGTCAAGTGGTGTCCACATGTGTGATTCAGTTTAGTAACCTTTTGCCAATACTATTCTAAGGAAAGAATTTTTTTTCATTTCCTATATATTGTTGTTGTTGTTGTCATGTGCTGTAGAGTCTGTTCCGACTCATAATGACCCTGCACAGGGTTTCCGAGGCTGTAAATCTTGACGGGAGCAGAAAGCCTCATCTTTCTCCCATGGAACAGCTGGTAGTTTCGAACTGCTGACCTTGTGGTTCGCAGCCCGATTCGTAACCACTATGGTACCAGAGCTCCTTTCCTTTATATTATACAACATATATTCTGCTATTATGAACTCAGCTGTGAAACACTGGTAGAGTGGGGAAACTTCTGTTAGTCCCATGTGATGTTTTGTGAAGATAAGAAGGGTGGTTTTTCGTTTTCATGCAGTTATAACACATGCCTCGATTGCATCAGTAGTGGCTATTGGTAAAATAATTTTTGCTTATTCTCAGAAGAGAAGGCCGTGTGTTCTAAATTCCTGGGTGAGTTCATAAATTATTTCACTGTTCGAATTAAAAAAAAAAAAGTATACTTGAATAATCTACCCCAGCTGTGTGTGCACATGCGTATGTGTTTGTGTGTGTGTATGTTTCAGACATTTAATGAGTGATGGTCACAATTTTATTCTGTCTGCATTTTTGTTTAAATCTATGAATGCCCACCCTGAAAGTTGCCAAGTTTTCTCATAGACCTGGTAAGGTGTTTTTTGTTTTTAGTATTTTTTTCTCATGATGAAAATTGGTATAACAAAATGTTTGCCAGTTCAGCATTTTTTTATGTATAATTCAGTGACATTTGGCTATGCAGCTGTTACCCCTATCCATTTTCATATGATTCCACCACCATTAACACAGACTCCCCATTTCTTCCTTATTGTTGTTGTTGTTAAGTGTCATTGAATTGGTTCACACTCATAGCGACATCATATAGGATTTCCAAGGATAGACTGGTGAGTTTGAACCGCTGACTTTTTTGTTAGCAGTCCAGATCTTACCTACAGTACCACACCAGGAGTCCTTGGTGGTGGTGGTGTGCCGTGGAGTCAGTTTTGACTCATAGCGACCCTACGTAGGATTTCCGAGGCTGTAAATCTTTCCGGGAGCAGAAAGCCTCATCTTTCTCCTGTGGAACAGCTGGTAGTTTTGAACTGCTGACTGGGAGGTTAGCAGCCCAACTTGTAACCATTACACTACCAGAGCTCCTTGGAGTCCATGATAATCACTAATAAACTGTGCCTACTCATCTAAGTGGGATCACACAATATTTGTCTGTTTGTGACTGAGTTATTCCATAGTGTTTTCAGGGTTCATCTATGTTGTAGCATATATCAGCAGTTCATCTCTGTTTTTGGCTGAGACATATAACATATGTTTATATAACTTATGTATAGTACATTCTTTTTTAAAACCCATTCATCTCTTGACAGACATTTAGATATTTAGGTTTAAACCTTTCTACAGTTTTCATAAGCGCTGGACTGTGAACCACAAGGTCCACAATTCGAGCCTGCCACCCACTCCTCAGGAGAAAGAAAAACCTTTCTGCTCCCACAAAGATTTAAAAGCACCGAAAACCCTGTACAGGGTCACTATGAGTTGGAATTGACTCAATGGCACTTCACAACAACAGTTTTCAGTATCTTTGTGTAAGAAAGAGTTGACGATTTGCAGTCATAAAGATTCCAGCCTAGAAAACCCTACAGGGCCATTCTCTGATACCTGAGGTTGCTGAATGGAAATCAATTCAGCGGCACCCAACAACAGTTGAGGTTTCAGAGAACATCTCATGACTGCAGACCTGTGATTCTTTATTGGGGATAAGTTACGCTTCGTACATTTCCTTTTAGGTAAGGGTAGGTCACCAAAAGACATATTCTAGCTTTTTGCTAGAATTTTTCTTCACATTTTTTCTGTCAAACTGCGAATTGTTTTGGTTGCTACTGGACACTTATTTGGTGCTACCTGACTGAATGGTGATGGAAATCTGTAAGACAATCTTGTCTTTCTTTCCCAAATGCTAGCCTTGAAGCTCTGTGAAGCAGTTTTCTAATAAAGATACATTAATGTTCAAGCTTAGCCCCTATAGCAAAAGGAGTTTTATCCCATAGGAGGATGAGACAGATGTTTGGGCAGGGTGGGGACACCTTCACAAAGAAAGTCCAGATAATGGATTGAGGATAGTAAGCCATTGGGCAGAGTCTTACCTTGGGGTGTCATTGGCATTCCCAGTTTAACATTGCCCTTTATTTTGACCTTTGAAAGAATTGTAAGGGATGATGGCTTCCTCAAGAACGCCATCCAAATGGGTTCTTTTCGTCTTCTAGAGGGAGAGCATGATAGCTATGAATTTCTAACCTGGCATAAAGGCACCCCAGAGCACACAGCATTTCACCCTAATTGCATCCCCAGGCTGGTTGAAAGCTCTCAGTCTTTGGCCTTTTGCCTTGTAATGCAGCCGAGGCTTGTGATTATAATACCATGACGCATGTCCTGTCATGGCTTACTGCTTAATTAATTTCTATTGTAAAACATAGCACTGCTGTGAACTAGTGGTGTTCTTCACCTTGAGAGCTGCTCATCTTGTAGAGTGTATGCCACAAAGTCTACAGATTCTCTGACATTAAAACCTGAAGCAGGATTTCTGGTGGGCCCAGGACTTTTCTTGAAATTCTTGTTGTTAAACACATCCTCTCAACAAATCTGGTCTGACGATTTTATTTGGCACACAGAAGTGGTTGAAAGTTCTGGTTGACCCTGGGGCAAGAGATACCGGTGCCCACATCTAGGATCATGAACAGAGTGTGTTGGCTTATGGGCACCTGTGTCCCTAAGCTACTTTCTCTAAGGGTGAAAATGCAGTACAAGAGCACAGTCACACTGAGATGTGAGTTCCTCAGATTGACTCATCCTTTGATCCCTCTCTAAATCATGTGTTCCCTATTTATTTGGATGAGGAGACAGAACCCTTCTAACTTCCTCAGCAATTCAACTCCAAGCTTGGATTTGCATCCAAAGCTCTGAGGGCTTCCTTAGAAGATAAACTAACAATTTAGATACTGACTTATATTCCTTTAAAATTACGTTCAGGGATATTGAGGATAAGGCTTTAACTCTTTGCTCTGAGTGATGGATCAGAATATTCATTCAAATAACACATAGAACCCTCTCTGAAAAGGGTTTGTTTGAAAATGATCATCTCCATCCTGGGAAATTGCTTGCCATTTTTTAGCACCCCTTGTAAATTGATGGCTTACCCCAATGCCATTGAATCGATTCCAACTCATAGCTGACATATAGGGCAGAATAGACCTGCTCCATGGCATTTTCTAAATTGAAATCTTTATAGGAGCAGATTAACAGGTCTTTTTGCCTCGTAGAGTCTGAACTGCCAACCTATCAGCAGCTGAGTTCTTAACCATTGCACCACTGTTGTTGTTGTTAAGTGCCGTCGAGTCGGTTCCGACCCGTAGCGACCCTGTATAGGGTTTTCCAGGAGCAGCTGGTGAGCTTGAACTGTCGACCTTGCAGTTCAATTGGCTTTGCAGTCTGGCGCATTAACCCACAGCGCCACACCAGGACTCCTTTAACCCAGAACAGGGTCTGTGCTATCCTGGTCTAGACTGTGCTTCCAGTTCAGGCCATTCACCTAGAACCCCAGGTTATTTCAGACCTGCCTGACTCCAGTCTGTCTGGGCAGAAACCGAGAAAGCAAAAAATTTGGTTCTTCTTCCCTTCTCCGCAGCGATGGTATTGTTACAGACAAAAAAGAACCTGAATCGTTTAATACAATGAGACTAAAAATATTCTAGTACTTGTCTGTCCATTTGTCATACTGTAGTATCTTGTGTGTTACTGTGAGGTTAGAAGCTCTGCAGAGGTGTTTTAAATACCAGCAGGGTCACCCAGAGTGGACAAGTTTCAGCAGAGCTTTCAAACAAAATAGACTAAGAAGAGAGGCTTGGTGAGCTGCTTCTGAAAATCAGCCAATGAAAACTTTATGAATCACAAAGTTTGTTCAATCTAATGTGGAGGATGAGCCTCCTAGATTGCAAGTGATGCACCATAGCAGCGACAGTGGACTCAAACATCTCACCAATCATGAAGGTGGTATGGACGGACACCATTTCATTCTGTTAGCCATGAAGTCACCTGAGCTGAAGCTAACTCAATGGCACCTAACGTCAACAGCAATATAAAATAATACATCATCTTTTAATAATTAATAGCAGGGTTGGAGGGAGGAATTACAGATTTAACAATTGAATCTTACTCTGTTTAAAAACAGACAGTAGCTTCCATGGTACCTCCAGTAAAGCTGACATGCCAGGAAACAATCCATCACAAATGTTGCAAAACTATCATCTAAAAACTTAGTTAAGCCATTTGCATTCTTTGTTTCCCATTTTTTTTTAACCCTTTTGTCCTTACCTGTTATTTTTCTTATGGTCACTGTGCCTTTTATTACTATTATTTTGGAGTGAGATCGGTGATTACGATGTTATGCAGGGGAATGAAGGATACCACAGCAGAGTCCCACCATATCACTGAGCAGGGTATTCATACAGAAAGGCAGTGTGGAGTCGCTCAGAAACTAGCTGGGAATTTTTAGGCTTCATGGCCCGTGTCATTGGAATAAGACATTTTAATGTTAGGTTTCTGAGGTTCTAGCCATCAGGATTCCTGGAAAGGGACTGATGATTATTTTTCCTTTATGAAGTCTTTTTTTTTAACTTAATGGAGGACATGCGTACATAGTCCAATAATTCAAAGTATGAATACTGTTGCCTTTGGCAAACAGCCCTGAACTCCCGCCACTGTAGCTGCTACTACTGCTTTGAGCCTGTCTCTGCATTTACCTTGATGTATTCTGTAAACTCCCATAAAAATGTGGGCTCATTTAAGTTAGATTAATCAGACCCCTATCCATCTGTGTGTGTCTGCAGGCAGAGGAGGTGGTGGTTGTGGAAGAAATCTGAAACACTTAGAAGCCTAAATGATGCTACAATGCCTATGAAATGACTGGGCCAAATATCCCACAAGGCAAATGAGTTTATTTGCTTGAAAATTAAGATATTTCATCTAGAAAGAATTTTTATTGTCCAGCTTTCAGTTTATTCCTTAGTAATTAGTGGGCAGCTACATTAAGGCACAAGGAGCTCTGGTAGCATAGTGCTTACGAATTGGGCTGCGAACCACAAGGTCAGCAGTTCAAAACTACCAGTCGTTCTGTGGGAGAAAGATGAGGCTTTCTGCTCCCGTAAAGATTTACACCCTCGGAAACCCTGTACAGGGGTCGCTATGAGTCGGAACCGACTCCACGGCACATAACAACAACAACAACAATATCAAGGCACAGAAAACCCCTTTTTAAAAACAAAAATAATAATAAAGGGTGCTTCCAGCGTTACTTATTATTTTAAGACGTAACGATAGGGTTGAGTCTCCCTGGTGGGGAGGTATAAACACTTGATGTTCTTAGAGCTTAAATGAATGACCATTTAAGTTCTCAGCTGATAACTGACTGGTTGGAAGTTTGATTACACCCAGAGGTTCCTCAGTAGAAAAGTCGAGAGAACTACTTCCACAGAAGCAGTCATTAGAAAGCCTGTGGAGCACAGTTTCACACTGACACATGTGGGATGACTGTGAGTTGGAATTGACTTGGTAGCAAGTGGTCCTACTTTTTCTTACGCTTACACTGTGGTTTTAGACTCTCATTCCAACAACTTTCCTTCATTGACTCTTTCCTCTACATCCTTCTAACCCCACTGCAAGCTTTCATTGTAATTATTTTAAAAGAAAATTTCAAGTCGACCTTTCCTGAGGTTTAGTTTCTGGCATTTTCCATGCTCCATTTGTTTTAGTGAGAATGAAATGGCTAACTGTCAAAGAGGAATAGGAGGGATTAAAAGGCATAAAATCTGATCATTCTTTTCCTGGATAATTACCTTCTGAATAATTAAGGATACGCTTGTATTTATATGGTAATCATCATCATCTTGCTCTGATCAGTGTAGTCATTTCTAGTTTAATACAGAAGTTCTGCTTCATTGACCTCATCTTAATTGATCCCCTGTGCAGCCCTGTAAGGTAAGTAGAGCAGGTGGAATTAGCTACACTTTCCAGATGAGGAAACCAAGGCTCCAGGTGTTCTCATGTCCTGTCAACTGCCATTCAGATAGTGGGCAAGTGCAGAACTCCATATGCCCGATCCAGGACTCTTTATTCTGAATGGTTTGTCACTAACCTACTGGTTATGGGGAGCAGTCATGTGCTTGCACGGTATAAATTTGAACTTCCACTGTTTCTGGAGAGGCCATTTGTTTCTATCCTGAAATGTACATGTTTCACTAGGTTCATAATATTATCAATAAGATAATTTACTTTGTGAAGTACTCTTAACCCAATCCATAGTAAGTACATAATTGCCTTGAAAGGTTTTTGCTTGTGGTCATAGCTGCGTTGTAGCTCTTTGTGTATATAGATGTGTGTGAAAGACTTGCTCAAAGCTCTATAATTATTAACTAATAAAAATAAATGAATGACCATTTACATGTTTGAATATTAATAATACAATTTTATTGAGACTATTACATATGTGTAGTTACATTACTTTAACTATAATTGGGCACAACTTTCTAATAGTATATTGATGCACGTAATAGAATCCTGTCTGGATCCAATGGTTTGATCAATTAAGGCCCCCCCATCTTCACCCTGCCCTCTGTCATAGAATTATTGTTACATGACACTAAGCCTCAAGGTAAGTAAATCTGGTGGATCAAATATGCCGTTGGTAACCACCAAACATTTTATTTTTGTGTCTAAACCTTTTCTTGACTTTTTATAATAGTAGTCTTATACCATACGTGTCCTTTTGTTACTGACTTAATGTCACTCAGCAGAATGCCTCCAGATTTATCCATATGAATGGAGTATTTTGCAGATTCTTTATTTTTCTTTAATGCTGCGTGATATTCCAGTACTTTTTCCCCCATTCATCTGGTGATGGGCACTTAGACATATTACTTGACTGAAGGGAAGGGCAATATTACAATATACAATACAGACACAGCAAGGGAAGATGCACATGAGTGAAATACAAGAAAGGTCATTGCCATTATATACACAGTCCTTCAGTAATAGTCCTAGCAAACAAGATCTACAAGTAGATACATAAGCTGAACAGATGTGGAAAGGCAAATGGGAGTACACCCATGAGTATATATAGATTTGGCAGAAAATATTTCTACATATGTACTCATATTTGTATGTGCTGCAAATGTGTCCAAGGATATTGTAGAGCATATAGGGAACAAAGTTCTGAAAGCTTCTTAGACATAACCAAACACCTTGAGGGAATGAGTCAAGGTCAATATCTTGGGGTTGTCTAGGACACATGGTATATAACACATTCCACAAAGAAAATTTTCTACATTCTACTTTGGTGAGTCACAACTGGGGTGTTAGATGGCCATTTAAGATGCATTTATTAGAACCTCCTCATCTGGAGCAAAGAAGAGCGAAGAAAATCACAGATTCAAGGAGACATTCAGGCCAAGGACTAATGGACATGAAAACCACAGCTTCCACTATCCTTCAACCAAAAGCACAAGACGATGCCCAGCTATCTCTACCAACCGTGCTGATCAGGATCACAATGAAGGTCCTGGAACGGGAGAAAAGAAAGTAGAACACAATTCAAAATCACTTGCTAGTCTGATGGAGACTGGTGGAACCCCATAGACTGTGACCTGTAGGCACCCTTCAGACCTGGAACTGATCCCACAGCCAGGGATCAACTTTCAGCTATACAATAGACAAGCCTGTCTATAAAATACATAAAACAACACAGAGAAATGTACTCCTCAGTGTGATCAACCATACAAGACCAAAAGGGTAGCATCTGCCCCAAAACAAAGCTCAGAAGGCAGGATGGGGCAGGAAAAACGGATGACTTTTGACAGAGAACCGAGGGAGGAAGTAAGGAAAATGCTGTTACTTTGAGGGAACTGTTAACTAATGTCGTGAAACAAAATGTTATAAATTGTTGAATGGAAAACTAATTTGCTCTGTAAACTTTCATCCAAGCTACAATAAAATGTTTATAAGAGAAACAAACAAACAAAAGTCTACTGAAGTGACAGTATCTTTTTCTTCCAGCTTTGCCATGTTGTGTTCATCCTCATGAGAAGATAGCTGTGGTACTTCCTGGCATCTCATCTTTATTCCAGTCAGGAAGAAGGACAGAGGGCAAAAATGCACATTCCATTGTGTCTACTTGTCAAATTTTTTTCTTTGACTTTCTTTTCTTTGTCATTGACTTCTGACAAATTAATTTTAAATAGCAGTGGCTGCCAGGTAATGCAAATAGGTTTGCTACTAGGGTAGCAAACCTTTTAACTGGTCGTATTGCTCTTCCCAGAAAACCAGGCTTCTGTTAGTAAAGAGAAAGGAATAAATGGATATTTCATAGGTAATTTGCAACATCTGTCATGGTTCCTTAATGAGAGTAGCTTGTTTTATTATTAAACCCATAGTTTATCTGTACAGAATTGCTACACAGATTGAAAAAGGCAATAACTCACTCTGGAGTTATGCAACTAATTGGATTGAGGCTTAGTATGTCTTTTTTGCTTCTGTGGAAGTCAAGGGAAACATCAGGATGGGGAGCACATTTTCTATTACGAGTCCCTGACCAGTGGGCAATAATTCACAAATTTATTATTTCTTAAGGGAATCTAGATAACTTTCAGTAAGAAAAGAAAGTTTCAATACTGCTCCTTCTCAAACTAAAAATAGGAAATTTAAGACTTCAGTGAGTAAACAGGAGGCTAGGTAATTAAAATTATTTTCTGTTTTAAGGTATTTGAACTAAGGAGAACCAGAGAAAACTAAACCAAAGTGCAAGAGTTTGCCAAATGATATTTCTGCTTAAATATTTTCTGTCACTCTGGTGCCTATATTCCTTCCTCCACTCCACACCCCTAGCTGAAGCTTGGAAAATTAATCCCCCTCCCTCATTGGGCCACAGTGCACATATTTCAGGCCTGTTCTACCCAGACACAATGTCCATATCTGAGCATTTTATTTGTAAAAAGTAGGAATGGAAAGACACTGCAATCAGAGGATCTCTCAGCTCAATAACCAGCATTCTTAACTGTGAAACTTCAGAAGCATCGTGAAAGCATGGGCAAGAGAACACTGCCTACATCACCACTGTGGTTTACCAGTTTCCACAGTTGGAGTCAGTACAACAAGAACTGAAAAAGTCGTTTGGGGTAACTATGAGACAGTGACATTCTTTCTCTTTGTAGATCATATTTATCTTCCTAGAATCCCAAAGGGAATCAATAAATATGAACTAAAAGCAGTGTAGTTTTTCTTCATTTTTATTGGCATATAACAAAGTGAACCACTAGATGAATTTTCACAAAACCAACACATCTTACATAATCAAAACCTAAACCAAGCAAAAAACCCAACAGTTCCAACACTCAGGAAAGCCCTCTTAAGTGACCTTCTAGTCATTATTTGTAATGTTCAGGTGGGATTGTAGATCATTTCGCATTTTTTTCTTAGTACATTCTGATATTTTCTAATACTACAATGGTTGTGTAATCAGAAAGAAAACTGGTCATTCTATGTGCATGTATGTATGTCTAAACATGTAATACACATTTATAATTTTTTAACGGAGTTTTGTTCTAGGGTAGAATTTCCTTACATTTATTAACTGTGTCTACTGGGTCAGCAACTAAGTTTTAAAGGGATCTTAAAATCAGCTCCCAAGCATCCATATCATGACTTAAGAGCAGTCTAAAAGGTATCGCTGGCCAAGGTATGCTCTATCTCATTGAGGATTTCAAAGGCTAACTATATCTTTGACTTGCCACATAGGTCAAGAGCTTGTTTGGTGTCATTGGTAATATAGGTCCTTCTTGGTGTAGTTAAGAATATTTATCATTATGGCCCCATAGTTGACCCCTCCATCTCTCCCAGTTCCCCTTTTGATGTCTGTTGCTTAATTCCCCACACTTTCTCTTCTTTACTCCTCTAGATCGTGAACCTTATAGAAGAAACTGGACACTTTCATATCACAAACACAACATTTGATTTTGACCTTTGCTCGTTGGACAAAACCACAGTTCGTAAACTACAGAGTTACCTGGAAACATCTGGAACATCCTGAGGATACAACTGGATGCATCAAAAACTATTTTTTTTTTTTTTTTTTGTGATTTTTTTTTTTTTAAATTTGTTTGTTTGTTTGTTTATATGAAAACACTCAGAATGATTCAACCAAAAGGGAAAAAGTGAAAATCAGACAACCTTCAGCTTTATTTTCCTTTAAAGCCAGTCATCATCTCTTGATAAAGGAGAGGTTAAGCAAACCAACCTCAGCGGACCACTCTTCTCTCCAAGAAAATCCCCGGGAAGAGTTAGCCTGGAAAGCCTTGAAAACAAACCAATCAAACACAAAACAAGAAAACTGAAAGAATGTGTACGGTATCATGTCTCTCGCTGTGGTGGTTCATTCCACAAGACGAATGCATATTCAACACACTGCCTTATTACATAACTGATCTATTTATTATCGCATACAGATATTCTAAAGTTGTTGAGGGAATGACACCACCAGACGTTATAAGTACTTGGTCCCATGGATACTGTTTCAATGCAACGCCCTTGCCATCCCAAGCCCAGTGACCTTACTCTTATTTCGTGACACCTTCCACCAACTTTTTTCAAGTCCTTTAACTCATTGCAGTCTGTATTTTTCAGCTTTTGTTTTTTGTTTTTCCAGTTCCAGGACACAAATTATAAACTGGAGGGGACGGACCAAATAGCCACCCTGATTTTCTTCTTTGTGGTCTTTTTCCTGAAAGTTGGGGGCCAGTCTTAGGCTGTATCCATGTAATGATCTTGGACCATGGTAGAAAATGCACCAAATAGGATCATATGAATTGCTGTCTAGCCTTAGTCAATAAACCTGTAGGACTTTGAAACAAAAGTGTACCTGTAAGCGTCCTGAATCCAGCATCCTCGAGCTGACATCATCAACCTTGTGTCTGTGGTACTGTTAATAACATTAGATAAATATGGAAGTAAAGGCATTCCACAGGATCATCATTTTTTTAAAAAAAGGAATACTGGTCCTATTTTCTAAAGAAATGTAGACATTTCTTAATTTGGATCTGTTTATTAGGAAGCATTTCAGCTATTTCCAGCTACCCTGTGTGTTCTTATTCTTTACCATAAAACCTGAAATAAGAGATTTTTATTTCTTTGCATATGATCCTTTTAGACTCTTTTATATTTGAAAAATTAAGCTCTTTTCTTTGGGGGGAAATTCATGGTTATTCTACCATACGAGATTATGTATTAACTTGTAGATGCAGTGGTTCGATACCTGTTTAGTACTTGCTTATGTTTCCAGAAGGATTTCTTGTATTGATGAAAATAAAGATGGTTGGGGGAGGGGGTATTTTTGTTCTTGATGTACCCTCGTTTTGAAACTAGAAATCTGTCCTGTGGCATGCAAAAGAAAGCAAATTATTTTTAAAAGAAAAAACAAGTACTTTTGGTGTCATTATTCCATTCTCTCCATAAATGGAGAAATGTAAAAGTGAGACCAGCTCATCTTTTTAAGTTTTTTTTTTTTTTACTAGGAATTCCATTGAAAGCAAAAGAAATGAAGAACTACTTCTGGATCCAAAGGTTCGTTCACTGGATCAGCCTTAAGAAAGTCTCTATGTGTGCTAATAGACCAGTATCTCCCTTGTGTATTCCCACACCAGATGCTATCTTTTCATCCAGAGATTAACTCATATCTGTACAGAAAATGCTCCTTCCAGACCCATTGTTTTGGGCAGTAATGTAAATGCAGACTGATAATGGAGTTAATTCTGCATTTTAAAAAGGGATTTTTACACTGTTTCTTTCTATCCAAAGAAACTATTTTTTTTTCCTTTAATATTATATTGCAGCCATACTCTATAGATTTCTTCACTGCAGCATCTTTCAAAGAGGACAAGTGTATTTTTTTCAACGATGTTTAGACTCTTACTGATAATCAGCATGAATTGTACTTGAAGCATTTGCTGTGTAGTCCCTTTTCTCAGTGTGCAATGTCAGAGAGACTTTGAGTCGTTTTGGACATTAGGTGACTTTGGAATTGTGTGACTTTAGTTGTGTTTTACTTTAAATTTTGTAGGTGGGAGGGGAGGGCAATGTTTATATGGAACTGATTGCAAAAATTTAAAGCGATCTTAAAAAATGTCCTAACTGCTAACCTACATATGCTAATGAAACCAGAAAGTTATGTGGGTTCACTAAAATATCTGTGTAGCTTAACTAGTAATATTTCTGTGTAGTTTGGGCTGTTTTTATTTTTGTAACTAAATTGTGCAGCAAAATCTATGATTGGCACTATAAAATGTTTGTTTTGTTTTGTTTTGTTTTCCTAAAGTTACTAACCAAGGAACTAGGTAACAAAGAGATGACCAAGCAAAAAGGCTAATGTAGTGAGGGAATTTTATTTAATAAAGCCAGGTGTCTTGAGAATATCATCAAAATATAAGCTTGTAAATTTATATGCTGAAGTTGGGAAAAATTTACCAGTCTCTACGATTCCTTGAGACAGTAAAATGAATTTTCCATGAGATTCTGATAGAGTGAAGGTCACACTTTTCATATTTTGTACTCTCTTGCTCTCATTATCTAATTTTTAAATGAAAAAATAAATCATTTTTAATTAATTTCAAATAGTTATATTTCTCTTATAGTAACCCACTCAGTTCTGCCACATCTACTACATACACTCACGGTTGAAACCTACTAAACTATGTTGCTATCATCTGTATCCGAACCGTGGCATTGGGGTGTTATGCACAAGGGGGAAATATCAGAGCTTAATTTCTTTGGGTGAGCGCAGTGGCTCTGTAAGATAAGCATTAGACTATGAACCACAAGGTTGGCAGTTTGAGCCCACCAGCTGCTCTGTGGGCAAAAGATGAGGACTTCTGCTTCAGAACTGACCCAACAGCAATTCACAACAACAAATTCTTTGGATATATGTTGTTGTTGTGAAATGCCGTCGAGTCGGTTCCAATGCATAGCGACCCTGTATAAGGTTTCCGAGGAGCAGCTGGTGAGCTTGAACCGCCAACCTTGAAGTTCAGACACACTTTGTGGTCTGGCGCATTAACCCACAGCACCACACCAGGACTCCTTTGGATATATAAGGGGGCTTAAAAAAGTTCACGGAAAGGTAGGTTAAAAGATAATGGAGTTTTCTCATGAACTTTAGAAAGCCTTTTTGTATATAAGTACATGTTTCAAAGAATATTGAGCATGAATATGGTTTGAGTCAGCCAGAGTGTAATAAGTTTTCTTATAACTCTTTTGTTAGTGATTTGCACAGAAAAAAGAAAAAAGCCTATGCAAAAAACTTACTTCATTGTAAACTTCCTTTTGCCTCTGTATTTGTAGCAGAATATGTATGAGATACACCCTTTAACTTTGATAGCAATCATGTTAAAACAAAAATATTTGCAGTTCTTATCTTCATCACAGTCCATGTCTGTATATTGTCATGTAGACAAATAAGCTTGCATATTATGTCAAAATAGGGAAGAACATAAAAAGTTAACATCAGGAGACAAAGCTCTAGGGAGAAATCTCATGAGAATGTTTTGAAACATTTTTAAATTGCTAAGCAAATCTCTCTAATCTGATTAATTGCCCACTTTTGCATGGAAAGAGCCAATAAAATTGGCTGTATTCCATTAAATAAAAAGTTTCTGTTGACCCTTTCACAGACCCACCTAATCTTTAAGAAAAGACGACTTTGCCCAACATAACTTCCTTCACACTGTTGCAAGTCACTCACGTGTGGTTAATGTATTTGTCTAAGAGAAACTTTACTTGTGAATGTTTTAACTCTACCTGTTTAATGGAGTTGAATGCTTAGGGTTAGTAATGGTCAGTATTTGTGTTTAGTGGCTTGTGTTCAGTTTTCTCACTATGGACGTGATTGTCTCTAGGGTAGTTTCCACCTTTAGTGTTTTGTATACTAGTGCTGTGTTGTTGATGTTAACTGCTGTTGAGTCGGCTCCAATTCATATCAACCCTGTATAGGGTTTCCAAGGCTTTAAATCTTACTGGGAACAGAAAGCCTCATCTGTCTACTGCAGAGTGAGTGGCTGGTGGGCTTGAACTGTGGACCTTGTGGTTCACAGTCCAGTGTTCATTGTAGGAGTTACCACACTCCCCAATGCTGTGTACCGCATATATATATATAGTATGTATGTATATATGTAGGGTTTCCCAATGCTATGTACTGCTCATATATATCATATATATAGGGGTTCTGAGGAGCAACTGGTGGATCTGAACCACTGACCTTGTGGTTCAAACCAACCTTGCGGTCCAGTGCTTATCCTTCAGCATCATACCAGGACTCACTCTATCTATCTATATATGTATATGGAGAGAGAGAGAGAGATTATTGGATGGATGCTATAAGTAGAGACAGCTACAGTTACAGAGAGCCTTAAGGAGCCAAATGATTTAGTCTTGACCTGAAGTCTGCATCTTTTTATCTCTTCTGTCTGTGTTACATGATGCTTTTAATTATATAGGCACTATCTTCCTAGGAAATTCCTTGTACAGGTGTATTGAAGCAGTCGGTTTAAAAGGAGGACAAAGCCACCACTGTCTGTAAACTGTAAATATGTATCTTGGCACTTGTACTCCAGCGTTCTGAAAATAGAGTTGTGATGGAAATGCTGACAGATCTGTAGTGGTGACTGGTGCTACCATGCAGTGCAAAACTAAATTAAGGAAAAATGTCTTCTTGAGATTACCAGCACAAGGCCAGTATGTTTTATAAAAATCTGTCAGTATCTTTTTAATGGCATACGTGTGTAATTATGGTGAAAGGCATGTTGTGTGTGTTTACGAATATACATGATTTTCTGTGAACTACAATACAAACATAAGGTTTACTCCCTGTCTCTAAAACTCATGTTGAAATGTTGAGATTGACAGAAATAGGTATTTCACGTAAATTGGTATCTAACCTATTGTGGTTCTATTTTCTTTACAATGTAGTGACGACTTACTGATGAAAAGTTAAGTAGACCAAAATTTGACTTTGCTTTGTATAGGAAAACCCCAAATCCTTGTCTTTTTTCAAAGAGTGATGCCTGTCCTAAGGAATAATGAATGGAGAGATCAGAAGCATCCAGAATAAAGGACAATGTACCCTAAACAGCTGAGGAGAAAGGCCACTCCTCGTTCATCCTTGGGGCTCCAATGTCTAACACCATTTTCTTGGTCCTGAACTTGGTACCTTTGTTTTTGTTTTTGTTTTTTTTAAAGGTTGTTCAGAGATTGGGCAAGAAATGATGGAACACAGTCTTGGCATAAACCAGGTTAATTCTGAAAAAGTCTTTGCTTTTTCCCTCTATTGCTTTGAAAAGTTTTATTTCTGAGCTAAACAATGTGCTATAACTATCAGACTCAATCTTACAAAGGTCGTGTGTAGTTTAGCAACAAGAAATGCTACCTTTACTAGATAGAAAGGAAAAAAAATTACAACACAGAATAAAATTCAGTTTGACAAAAAACTAAGAAATTGGATGCAATGCTGTACTTACTAGTGAAAGGACTGGTGGATCACATATGAGAAACTCGCCTTATCTTCAGACAGACATTTAGGGGGTCATGGTGGATTGCCTTGTATCTTATCACTTCAGAGGGCTATTAGGTGTGGAAACATAAACTTCAGATGAGTTTGGATGGCAGTTAAGCTCTGTAACGACCACACTTGAATTGGGTTTATCTCTTGTTTCAGCCTAAATACTGACTTGTTTATTTAAAAATAATGGCATTGCATTTTCTCTAGTAGAGAGAGGGCCAGGATCCACATCTTATGCCCACTATAGACAACTCAGGATGTTGTCCCAGAGAAATGCATTCACACAAGAACTGAACTGCCTGCTCTGCATTGCTTTCCTCAATACGTCTGTTCAACAACTCTCAGAATCGTGTCTCCACTTGGCTACGCAAGAAGAAACTCACCTTATCTTCAGGCTGATTAAAAGGGGCCTTGGAGACAAGTGTCAGCTCCACCAATCCTGAAGCTTGGCCCTTCCTCTGTTGGTAATTCGTAGATAGTGTTCCAAACTGGCGCTCTCATTTGTTTTTAGTTGGTGGGTTTTTTTTTTTCCTCTCTCCTGACAAGTGGAGCAACTTAGAGTATTTTATTATTTCCTTGCCTGGGATACCACCCAAAGAGAAATACTGAGCACAGTTCAATGCTTCTGCGTTCTGTGCCAGGTAATAGTATACACACCTTCCTGTTTATGTGGCCCCCTTCTTTAGAGGCATTTCCAGCTTTTTTCTGAGGTGGTTAAATTGCTGCAGGCCGGCAGCCTCTTGCTCTTAATTTCCCCTTAAATAAAGACAGGCAACCAATATGGTAGTGAGAGAAAGAAATGATGCAATTAAAAACAAAAACAAAAACCTAGTAATTATCACCAGGCCCCATGACTGAAATTACAAAAGTAACTACCACCTGAGTGGGGTGGCTCCCGCATCCCTTTTGGCAATAACTGCTGGTCATTGGGGTAGCCAGTAATCTGTGCAGAAGAGATGACCTCAAGGAGTGAGAACTCGAAGGTGAATAAAGGAAAAGCTATTTGCTCCTTTTCTTCTCATAATCATGTCTTCCCTCACCAGCAGCCCACATCACAAGAGTTCTGAAGTTTCAAAAGACTCGAAAGGGATAAATCCAGGCCATTAAAGGAAAATAAAGCTAGTGAAAAGATAAAACAAATGAGTTGCAGTAAAAGGGCTGTCTGGGCAAGTAATAAGCTTGAAATGCTGATACTGATTTCCTAGCTGAACAGCATTCCTTACACATGTGGTTTGTATATCCGTGTCTGGGTGGGTGGTCTGTTGAGAAGTGCTAAATGCAGCAGGAAGGCTGAGTTTTGGAGCTGTGGAAGGAAGTTTTGGGACTGGCTCTGCCCGGGGTATCTCCAGCCCCTGCAACATAAAGAGGCTTTCCTCCTGCTTTGTTGCAGAAGAGAAAGTTTTAACTTGGCTCATTCATTTAAATGAGTCTGTTCTGCACAGAATTAATCAAAGGGAAGGCGGCTTTTTGTTTTTCTCTCTTCTTGAAAGCACCTCCTTGTCCCTAGTTTCAGCCCCAGGGAGTGACATGTGGACATGGAATATAATAACTCTCCATTTATCCTAATTTATTCCCAGGGTACTAGGCAACTAGACTGGTCTCTTTGGAAAGTGATGTGGCTTTAAATAACACCTCAGCCTAAATAGAACAGGAATTAGTACTAAATGAAAGGTATATAGTATGAACATAATCTACAAACAAAAAATCTTCAAGGGCATATTTATACTAATGAGAATGCCACATGAAATACAATTCAGGGGAAGATTTGTTATGGGAACCTTCTACCTGCTAAATGGATGATTTGGGAAACAGGGTGCTGAATTATGGCATGACTCATTGCCAACTCAAGTCTCAAAACAGGTTGCTTCAAGAATATTTCTTGGAATGAGTGGATGTTGAGGTTTTTATCTCAACCTTCCATCACTTAGAAGATACTTTTTTTTTTTTTTTTAACTATATGTTTGTTTATAGGTTTACTGTCTCTTACTAGAATGGAAGCACCTTGACAAGGAATTTGTCTTGCTTATCACTGACTCTCCAGGATATAGAACAATTCCAGGAGATACTTGGCACTCGTATTGAGAACACTTGGTGTAACACTAATCTCTTTTGACATTACATGAAAATAAGGTTTTGTGTTTAAATAAGTTTGGGGGACTACCCCGGTATAATCTCCGTTTGTAAATTCATGATAAAGTCTCTGAAGCCATGTCTTCTAACAACAGCAACTAAAACTTCTTTAACATTTTTCATACAATCTTTCCCAAATCTTTTTCCATCAAATACTATAACCCTGTGAAAGTTGGAGATTGGTGAGACTGCCTTGTTTTTCTAAGTATTGTAAGTGTTTCACATGGTAGCACACAGTATAGTCTTAACACATTTCTACTGCTTGTTTTCAGGAGCTCTGGTAGCATAGTGCTTACGAGTTGGGCTGCTAATCCCAAGGTCAGCAGTTCGAAACAACCAACCATTCTGCAGGAGAAAGATGAGGCTTTCTTCCATGAAGATTTACAGCCTCAGAAACCCTAAGCAGGGTCACTATGAGTCAGAAGCGACTCCACGGCACACAACCAACCAACAAACTGCTTGTTTTTGTGGAAAATAGAATCTTTAGAAACTTTCTTTGATGGGTTTCCACTTTACACAGGCATTGGCTTCCTCAGGTTTTACTATTGTAACACATTTTTATGTATAACAGGAATTATGTAGAATTTTTTTTTTTCTCCCAAGCCATGTAATGCTCTTACACAGTCGTCTGTAGGAGCACTATGTGTGTAGTATTTGCCTTGGTGCATTATATGCTAAAAAACATAGTAAACAAAACAAGCTGATACTGTTTTGCCTTCAAGAAACAGTTTCTTAACTCTAGTCATTTTAAAATATATCTCTTCAAGCTTTACGGCAAAATTTGGGATGGTAGTTCAGAGAAGGACAATGTTTTTGTTAGGTGACTTCAAGTCAGTTCTGACTCATAGTGACCGTTATGTACAGCAGAACAAACCAATGTCCAGTCCTGAGTCACCTCACAAGTGGTGTTATGTTTGTGCCCATTGATGCTGCCAGTGCGTCAGTCCATCTTGTTAGGAGTCGTCGTCTTTTACGCTGACTGTCCGTTTTTCCAAGCATGATGTCATTCTCCAGGAACTGGTCCCTTCTGATAACATGTCAAAAGTATGAAAGATGAAGTCTCGCCATGCTTGCTTCTAAGGAGCAGACTGACTGTACTTCTTGCAAGACAGATTTGCTTTTGATGTGCTTCTCCAATTTACCATAATTCAAATGCATTGATTCTTTAAGGTCTTCCTTATTCATTGTCCAAATTTCACATGTATGTGAGGAAGTTGAAAAATACCATGGTGCCAATTAGGTGCACCTCCATCCTCAAACTGGTGATATTTGTGCTCCTGAATACTTTAAAGATGTCTTGTGCAGCAGACTTGCCTAATGAAATATGTCGTTTGATTTCTTGACTGCTGTTTACTTGAGTGTTTTTTGTGGATCCTAGCAAAATGAAGTCTTTACAACCTCAGTCTTTTCTCAGTCATGATGCTATTTATTAGCCAAGTTGAGAGGACTTTTATTTTCTTGAGGTCAATAGTAATATTATCCCCATAAATGGTTTTCTGGATTGAATGATCATATAATTTTATTGATCAAATTGAAATGTTTTTGAGAATGAACTGCGGCACTATTAATAGTTACTTAGTCCTGGTGTGTAACTGCAGGTTAAGGCACTGAACTGCAAAGTCAGTTTGTACCACAAGGTCGGAGGTTCAAGCTTACCAGCTACTCCTTATAAACCTTATACAGGGTCATTGTGAGTCAGAACCTACTCCAGGGCACTTAACAACAGGACAACATCAACAAACCAGGGATGGCCTAGGGAAACGTGGCCACCCTCTTTCTGAGGAACGTGCTTTGGGATTTGCTGGACTGAAAATACACCCTCAGGTTTCTCATTTTATCACATGTCTATGTGAGCAGTTTCTTTATGGTAATACTCAAGCATCTACCTCACAGTAAAGGAAGCCTTGAGGCTCGAGGGTTTAAAGTCCATTTTCAGTATTGCTGAAGAGTGATTGTTGCTGAAGTGGTCCCCGTGACACTCTCACGCCCCCCACCGCTCCCCCTGTGTAAGCCAGCTGTTTGATTCTGGTGAACAGGCCAGTGTTTACGACCATCCTTTTCTCATACCATATTTAAGGAAGACCCATTTCTTATTCCATGCCCCTGGACCTGTTGCCATAGCCTGTTAAACTTTGAAGTTGTGCTTTTGCTCACAGGACACCTAACACCTCTGCTGGAGACGCTGTCTTCCTTGTCACCTCTCAGTTCACACTGCCACTGCCTGTTGCTGTGTGTGTGTGTGTGTGTGTGTGTGTGTGTGTGTGTGTGTCCCGATTACTGGAGTTGCCCTGTGGGCAGGTTCTCTTGCTGGTAGACCCTGTTCTGGGATTCCATTATTCTCCGTTGTTTCCACCTCCTGCCACCTGATAGCCATTGATCGTGGAGTGGTCCCAAGTTGCATGGGCACAGTAGCTAGCAGAGAACAAACCCTCCAAAAGTGAACAAATGAATGCGTGGCTGTAAATCTCATTTTGGTTCTATAAGGGGGTTGCTACATTGATGCCTTACCCCCAAAATTTAGATCTTGTATTATGTTAGTGCATTGAAGGTAGTATAGCAGGAGGGTAAAAATCACCAGCATTTGGGTCAGAAAGACTTGGTTTTGAATCCCAGATCTGCCACTCCTAGCTGTGGAGCTCTAGACAGTTACTTTTCTAAACCTTGGTTTTGTTGTCTGTAGGATGGCATGACCATTTTCCCTCTGGTTTGTAACTGTTGTGTAGATGAGATGCTTGTAGAGCACATAGCCCTGTGCCAGACAAAGTGCCCTATAAATGACAGCTCTTTCTGTCTTTAAAGAGCCTGGTGGTGCCTGCAGTGGCTCAGTGCTTACTTGCTAACGGAAAGGTTGCTGGTTGGGACCCATCAGTCACTCTGCAGGAGGAAGAGACCTGCTCTCAGCCCCTGGGAAGATGATAGTTCTGGGATAGTTCTACTCTGTGCTGTAGGGTTACTGGAAGTGCAGTTGACTCAACAGCACACAACAACAACTTTGACTTTGTGTTACCCTATTGGAATCTGTTCTGTTTTGTTGAAGAATGTTGGTGCTATTTGCCATCCAGTCTCAGTTGTCATTAGCTTAATTGACAGCTGGTGGTGACATGCCCACTCTATTCACAGTCTGTGGTCTTTGCCTGTCCTAACATGCATGCTTACAAAGCAGTCATCACCTCTCTAACTGCTGTTTGCTGCTCCTCTGAAGTTGCTGGAAAGAAAAGGGAGACAGAAGTATGTATGCCACCTCAGCTGTCAGGGCCCTCTTTGATATCGGGGTTGTTGTCATGTGCCGTGGAGTCGGTTCCGACTCATAGTGACCCTGCACAGGGTTTCCAAGGCTGTAAATCTTTACAGGAGCAGAAAGCCTCATCTTTCTCCCATGGGACAGCTGGTAGTTTCGAACTGCTGACCTTGTGGTTCGCAGCCTGATTCTTAACCATTATGCTAATCAGGGTTAGGTCGCATAAAACAGAATTGAACACATTTCCATTTGATGAGCTCTGTTGCTAGAGTTAATGCTGGGTAAACTGAACTCATGGGCTCAAACCCCTTAGGAGCCCATTGGTTGGGCCTTTGGCATACTTAAGACTTTCTAATTCTACACAAGCATGTCATCCTGGATCTCAGGAAGGATAGAGTGAGAAAATGCCATTTCAAACATCACGTCACAAAATCTTCTTGGAGATTGGGGAGTTATACACTAAGGTCGCCATTGTCGTCTGGCTTACCATTTTGGTGAGAAGTGTTTGTGTGCAGTGTTAGTCCTTCAGTAATGCTTATCACTTTATTATACTTTGGAATAACCCTAAATTACGACCTTGGTTAATCAGACATTAGACTCATTTACCGGACACAAGACCTTGGCATGAGATCATATATTTTTTGACTTTAAGGCAGGCATGCCTGACATGCAGAAATGGCCATTGCTATATTATAGTCTTATGATGATACATAGCAAGCAGCCCGGTAATTCATGTTCCAACATTGTACTCTTAAAGCCATACCAGTTTTGATGGAATGTGGTTGACTATAGCCCTTGGTAGAATACGGTAACCTAGTCTTTGGCGAGGTTGAAATGCAAAGAAATGATACTTAGGATTAGTCTCTTATTTTTCCCTTAAAAATTGTGTGATGTAAGAGTTTACTATTGCTGCTGGAACAAATTTAGCAACTAAAAACAACACAAACATATTGTAGTTATCTAGATCAGAAACCCAGTATAAGTTTGTTGTTAAGTGCCATAGAGTCAATTCTGACCCATAGCGACCCTGTATAGGGTTTCCAAGGAGCAGCTGGTGAGCTTGAACTGCCGACCTTGCAGTTCTAACGGCTTTGCAGTCTGGCGCATTAACCCACAGCACCACACCAGTTTAACTGAGCTCAAATCAAGTTGTCGGCAGGACTGTATTCCAGCTGGAGATTCTAGAGGCAAATGTATCTCTTGCTTTTTCAGATTCTACAGGCTTCCTACATTCCTTGCCTCATTGCCTCTTCCTCCATCTTCCAAACCAACATGGTAGCATCGTCTACTATTTCTCTGATCATTGGCCTCTGTCTCATGATTACATTGGGACTAGCTGGGTACTCTAGAATCATCTCCCCATCTCAAACCCTTTAATTTGTTCACATCTGCCAAGTTTCCTTTTGCCATCTAAGGTCACATATACACAGGTTCTGGGAATTGGGACATGGATATCTTTGGGGGATCATTATTCTGCTTACCATTGATGTGGAGATCTCAATGTTGAAAACCCTATCTAGCTGGACTTTTAAGTCAAATCTACTTAAATGAACAGGATTTATTTGCCCCATGTTAAAATTAAAAGCCTTTTTTTTTTTTTTTTTTTTGCTACTAGTTATATTGTTCTAGGATAATACTCTGTGAAGATGACTGTGGTGGTGATTTCTTTGGAAATTGGAGCGAAATCCTCAGTGAGCTGTCTTAAAAGGTTATTTAAGGTTTTAGCCATGGACATGAGAATTGGGCCACAGACTCAGCAAATGTTTATTGAGTGCCTACCATGCACCAGGAGGAAAGAGTCGCTGGAGAAGGATGTCATGCTGGGTAAGGTGGAGGGTCAGAGAAAAAGAGGAAGACCCCTAATGAGATGGATTAGCTAGGTGGCATCATTGATGAACTTAAGTGTGGCAGCGGTAGTGAGGTTGGCCCAGGATCGGACATTGTTTTGTTCTGCTGTGCATGGGGTCGCTATGAGTCGGTTCTGACTTGATGGCACCTGACAACAACAACACCATGCACCAGGAGTCCTGGTGTGGTGCTGTGGGTTAATGCGCCAGACTGCAAAGCCATTTGAACTGCAAGGTTGGCGGTTCAAGCTCACCAGCTGCTCCTTGGAAACCGACTCAACAGCATTTCACAACAACAGCAACAACCATGCACCAAGCACTAATTTGAAATTGGGTTCGTGCTGCTGCGTCTGTCTACAGAATTGCTATTTTGCTCAGGGGTAGAGTCTCTTACTCCAAAGCGAAGATGTTGTGTAGTTGAAATTTCTTTGAAACTATATGGGAATCATCTCATTCCACTGCTAATGGAAAGTCTCAATTTGATCTGAATCTTACAAGCTTTTTAAAGGGCAGGCCTGAATAAATATTTCAACTTAAAGGTATGCACACAAGGAGCAGTTAAAAGCACTGACTGAACAAGGGATTGGCCAATCAGCATCTGCCACAAAGCTGGTGCCTAGCTACTCCTTGCTGCTCTGTTGTTAGGTGCTATCACGTTGGTTCTGACTCATAGTAACCCTCCGCACAACAGAATGAGAGACTCTCCTGCCCCATCCTCACAATTGTTATGCTTAAGCCCATTCTTGCTGCCACAGTATTGATCCATCTTGTTGGGGGTGGTCTTCTTTTTTGCTGATCCTCTACTTTACCAAGTATGATGTTCTTCTCCAGGGACTGATCCCTCCTGATAATATGTCCTAAGTATGAGAGATGAAGTCTTGCCATTCTTGCCTCCAAGGAACATTCTGGCCACACCTCTGGTTATTGTTAAGTGCTGTCGAATCAGTTCCAACTCATAGTGACCCTGTAAAGGGTTTCCAAGGAGTGGATGGTGGGTTTGGACTGCTAACCGCAAGGTTAGCAATGCTTATCCTACAGCACCACACCAGGACTTTATACCTCTGATTAACTGACTTAAAATGGATGACCTCAGCTTCATCTTAAACCACTGAACACAGTGGTTCCCATATGCTGAATTGTGGCCTGGTTTCATCAGAATCACCCAAGGAGCTTTCACAAACTCCTCTTCTAAAGGTTCTGATTCAGTTGTGTTGTCACGTTGTTGTTAGGTGCCATCAAGTCAGTTCCAACTCACAACGACCCTATATACAACAGAAAGACACACTGCCCAGCCCGGAACCATCCTTCTGATCTTTGTTCTGTTTGAGCCCATTGTTGCTTCCACTGTGTTAAGTACATATCTTTGGAGGTCTTCTTTCTCACTCACTCTCCACTTTACCTTCTCCAGGCACTGGGCCCTCCAGACAACATATCCAAAGAATGAGGAGCATTCTGGCTGTATTTCTTCCAAGACAGATTTGTTTGTTTTCACAGTCCATAGCTCTTTCAATATTCTTCTTTACTACCATAATTCAAATGTATCCTTTTTCTACGGTCTTCCAACTTTCACATACACATGAGACTATTGAAAATACCGTGACTTGGGTTGGGTGTACCTTAGTCCTCAAAGTGACATCTTTGCTCTTTGATATTTTAAAGAGGTTTTTAGCAGCAGAATTGCCTAATGCAATATCTTGTTTGATTTCTTGACTGCTGTTTCCATGAGTGTTGATTGTAAATCCAAGCAAAATGAAGTCTTTAACAATGTCAGTCTTTTCTTCATTTAACATGAAACTTACTGCTCCAGTTGTGGGGATTTCATTTTCTTTACATTGAGGTGCAATCCATACTGAAGACTGCTGTTTTCAAATGCCCACCCCAGCCCCTGATTATTCTAATGTGCAGCCAGGATGTTGTTAAGTGCTGTCTAGTGGGTTCTGACATATAGCAACCCTGTATAGGGTTTCCAAGCAGTGGCTGGTGAATTTGAACTGTTGACCTTGCAGTTCAAACCCACCTTACATTCCAGTGCATTATTTCACAGCACCACATCACGACTACAGGATAGGAGTATAAAAATAAAGTCTTAGAAGAGTTGTGGATTACCTCAAGAACATACCAGAAGAAAGCAAAAAGTCATTAAGAAGACAAGAAAGAAGGAAAAGGTCAAAATAAATGGGTGTCAGAAGAGACACTGACACTTGCTCTCCAGCGTAGAGATGCTAAAGCAAACAGAAGAAATGAGGAGGTACAAGAGCTGAACAGAAAATTTCAAGGGTCAGCTCCAGAAGACAAGGTCAAATATTATAACAAAATGCAAAGATCTGGAGTCAGAAAACCAAAAGGGAAGAACACACTCAGCGTTTCTCAAGCTGGGGGAACTGAAGAAAAAAAATCAAGCCTTGACTTTCATTATTGAAGGATTCTCTGGGGAAATTATTGAATGATTCAGAAAGCATCAAAAGAAGATGGAAGGAATATACAGAGTCACTGTACCAAAAGGAAATGGTTGATGTTCAACCATTTCAAGAGGTAGCATATGATCAAGAGCCAATGATACTGAAGGAAGAAGTTCAAGGTGCATTGAAGGAATTGGCAAAGAACAAGGCACCAGGAATTGATGGAATAAAAATTGAAATCTTTAAAGAATTTGAGGCAGCACTGGAGACACTCAGCTATGCCAAGAATTTGTAAGACAACTATCTGGTCAACTGATTGGAAGAAATCCATATTTTTTCCCATTCCAAAGAGAGGTGACCCAATGGAATGCGGAAATCATTGGGCAATCTCTCTGATACCCCATGCAAGTAAAGTTTTACTAAAGGTAATACAGAAATGGCTGCAAGCATATATTGGCAGAGAACTTCCAGAGGTTCCAGCTGGATTCAGAAGAGGATGTGAAACAAGGGATATCATTGTTGATGTCCGATGGATCTTGGCTGAAAGCAGAGACTACCAGTAAGATGTTTACCTGTGCTTTATTGACTACACAAAGGCTTTTGATTGTGTGGATCATGACAAGCTGTGGAAACATTGTAAAGTATGAGTATTCCAGAACACTTAATTGTGCTCATGAGGAATCTGTACCTGGACCAAGCGGCAGTTGTTCGAACAGAACATGGGAACACTGAATGGTTTAAAATTAAGAAAGGTTTGCGACAGGGTTGTATTCTTTCACCATACTAATTCAACCTGTATGCTGAGCAAATATCTGAGACACTGGGTTATATGAAGAAACACGTGGCATCAGCATTGGAAGAAGACTCATTAACAACCTGCGATAAGCAGATGATACAACCTTGATGCTGAAAGTGAAGAGGTCTTAAAATACTTATAGTATGGATTGTATCTCAATGAAAGAAAACAAAAATCCTTACCACTGGACCAATCAATGGAGAAAAGATTGAAGTTGTCAAGGACTTCATTCTTCTTGGATCAACTATCAATGCTCATGAAAGCAGCAACCAAGAAATCAAATGACATATTGCATTAGGCAAATTTGCTGCACAAGACCTTTTTAAAGTGTAGAAGAGCAAAGATGTCAGCTTCAGGACTAAGGTGCGCCTGACACAAGCCATGGTATTTTCAATAACCTTATATGCATATGAAAGCTGGGCAGTGAATAAGGAAGACCATAGAAGAGTTGATGCTTTTGAGTTATGGTGATGGAGGAGAATATTAAAGTGCCATAGGCTACCAAAAAAAGCAATATATCTGTGTTGGAAGAAGTGCAGCCAGAGTGCTCCTTGGAGGCCAAGATGGCCAAACTTCATCTCTCATACTTCGGACATATTGTAAGGAGGGACCAGTCGTTGGAGAAGAATATCATGTTTGGTAAAGTAGAGGATCAGAGAAAAAGAGGAAGACTCCCAGCAAGATTGATTGACAAAATGACAGCATCAATGGGTTCAAGCGTGGCAACAATAGCGAGGTTGGCCCATGACCAGGCAGTGTTTCCTTCTGTTGTGTATAGGAGTCACTACGAGTCAGTACCGACTCCATGGCATCTAACAACAAAAACCTACTTCCTGAAATTGAGGGTCATCAGCTGCTCCTTGGAAACCCTATACAGGGTCACTATGAGTCATAACCAATTAGATGGCACTTAACAACAACGTGTTTAAGGCAGGGGGCACAAATTCACATTGTTCAAGTTCCTTGTTGTTGTTAAGTGCCATCAAGTCGGTTCCAACCCATAGCAACCCTGTACAGGGTTTTTGAGGGTGTAAATCTTTACGGGAGTAGAAAGCCTCATCTGTCTCCCGCGGAGCGGCTGGTAGTTTCGAACCGCTAACCTTAAGGTTCGCAGCCCGATTCGTAACCACTACACTACCAGAGCTCCTTTTCAAGTTCCTTGGGTGATTCTAAAATATATGTAGGTTTGAGAGATGCTGTCTTCACAAGACTCTTGTGGCGCTTTCAGCCATTTGTTTCTCAGGGGTCACTGATGCTAAGTTCTAGGACAATTGGTTAAGAACATTCTTACAGTAGGGTTCATTTCATCTCCATTTCATATTTCCTGACTAAGACTTCAGGGACAGTGTCTAGAAAGTGTTAGGTTGTAACACCCCAGGACATTCTCATCAGGAGAGTGTAGAAATGCAGTACAGCTAAGCAGGATCCCAGGGCAAAGATCACAACACTGTGTCTTTACTTCCTTTGAGTAGCCCAGCCCAGGAATCCATTTTCACTTCAGGCATCTGGCTAATTTGTCCCTGTGGCTGGTACTCCTGAGGCTAGGTTGGTGTTGTGCCAAGGACAGAGCATTCTACTAGTGGCATGGAAATGCTCTGGGCCCCAAGTGGCTCTCCTCAGACTTAAACTTTGTGTGGGTGACTGAGATCTGCAGAGGAAAGTGAGCTAGGATTCCTTGTTAGGTACTCTGATAGGTTATCAATAAAAAGCATTGTGTCCTGAAATGAGGCAAATCAAATGCAAGTCTATCTGGGTAAAAATAAACCAGACGTACTTAAGAATGCACCAGTCGTATTTGCTCTGATGGAGACAACATATTGATTCTGCAAACCCGTACTAAGTATACATTTTACAGTTTCTTTAGCATAATCAAATTTGCAAGCAATTCTAATATAAGTAGAAAATGGTTAGGTCATTTTTTTCCATTTTAATGTGTGTGTGTGTTTAAAAATTTTTTATAGTGAATTGAGTGAAGGTTTGCAGACAAGATCATCAATTTTACATTCGACAAATCAGATCCTTTGTTTCATCTCAGTGATTGCAGTCCCCTCCCTGCAACAACAGTTACCTCACTTCCTCTCTTTGGTTCCAATTTCCATTCCTTCCCACCCCCTTTTTAACTCTGCGCTTAGGTAAACATTGTCCGTTTGATCTTGAATGATGGACCATTTCATGATAAGCATACCTTGCTAATGTTTTGTTGTCTCCGCTGTGTACCTATCTACGGCTTAGCTGAAAATTGGGTCACACAGGTGAGTTCCGTTCCAGAACTGAAGAGTGGTCAAGGGTCATAGTCTTGGATCCTTCCATTCGTTTTCTGACCTGTAAGTCTGGTCTTTTGTTATAATTTTGAGATTTGTTCTACATTTACTCCCATTCATCTGTTACCTTCTAATGTGATCCCTTTCAGAGCAGTTGGTATTGGTAGCCAGCCACTGTCTAGTTCTTTTGGTCTCAGATTCATTGTGATTGATGTTCACCTACTCCACTGGTCCATTGGACTACTTGATTCCAAGCATCTTCAATTGTATTACTGTTCTTTCTTCTTCACAAGGAGAAACCAGTAATTGCACCTTAGATGGCTATTGTTGAGCTTTCAAGATCACAGTTGCTATTCACCAAAGTAGAATGTAGAACATTGTCTTTGTGGCCTATGTTATGTCAATTGACCATGGTGTCCCCTAAGACTATGGTCATTGTTTTAAGATGTTTGTTACGATTCAAGAAGTTTTCATCATTTTCCCTCCTGTTTGCTCTACCTCATTCGTAGGTGTGTTTGCAGTAAAGTTAAATACCTGTATACAGATATCCCCTTTCTAACCCTTACATATTTGTGGGTACACACTCCCCATCTCCCTCCCATACCCTTTCAGCAAGTTTATCTGTTCATGCATCTACCCATAGAACACTTTTGTTCCAGGGTTGTGTATATAACACTATTTATCTCCATCCCCTTTAACCTTTGCATTCTTCTGTGTCTTCACTTGTCTTTATCATTCTTCTGTCGACCTCCTTCTTCTTATGTTACCCTCCCCATCACCCAAGTTAATATATGGCTACCCTCTAGCCAGTGAATTACTCTCCCTTTCCTCTCAACACTGGCAATCATTAGAGACTATTTCTTTTAGCATGAAAATCCTTTCTTGAGTTTTTACAATAGTGGTCTCATACAATATTTGTCCTTTTGTAGTTGAATAATTTCACTCAGTATAATGTCCTTCAGGTTGATACATATTATACGGTGTTTTGCTGGTTCGTCATTAGTTATTTTTCAAAGTTGCATAATAGTCTATCGTGTGTATTTACCAAAGTTTGTTTATCCATTCCTCCATTGATGGGCATTTAGGCAGTCTCTTTTGTGTTATTGTGACTTGTGCTATAATGAACATGGGTGTGCATGTAATTCTCGTATCATAGCTCTCATTTCTTGTAGATACACAGCAAGTAGAGGGATTGCTGGGTAATACAGTATTTCTGTTGTCAAAGACTTTATTTTGTTCAGATCAACCATCAACACTCATGAAAGCAGCAGTCAAGAAATCAAATGACGTATTGCATTAGGCAAATCTGAACAAGAACTCTTTAAAGTATTCAAGAGCAAAGATGTCAGTTTCAGGACTAAGGTGCTCCTGACCTAAGCCATGGTATTTTCAATAACCTCATATGCATGTGGAAGTTGGAGAGTGAGTAAGAAAGACCGTAGAAGAATTGATGCATTTGAGCTATGGTGTTGAAGGAGCATATCAAAAGTACCACGGACTGACAAAAGAACAAACAAAGTTGCATTGAAGAAGTACAGCCAGAATGTTCCTTGGAACAGGATAGCCAGACTTCATTGATTGTATTTCAGACATTATCAGGAAGGACCAGTCGCTGGAGAAGGATATCATGTTTGGTAAAGTGGAGGGTCAGAGAAAAAGAGGAAGACCCCCAACGAGATGGGTAGACACAGTGGCAGTAGCAAATGGCTCAAATGTAGCAGCAGGTGTGAGGTTGGCATAGGACCAGGCAGCATTTCATTCTGCTGTGCCTCGGGTTGATATGAGTAGGTAGTGACTCAGTGGCACCTAACATCAACAATATTTCCAACTTTTTGAGGAAGCACTGTAGTGTTTTCCTAGCAATGTAGAAGGGTCCCAAGCTTTCCACACCCTTTCTAGCATTTGTAGTTTTCTGGAAAACTATTTATTCTTAAGGCCTACGAAGATGCCTATTTATTCTGACCATTTGTTTCACTTTTGCCTTTCAGTGACTGCATGATTTCTCATATCTGTACTCAAAGTAGAAAAAAACATGTTTTTTCTGATATTATATAGCCTTCTAATTTGTTAGTATTTAGTAGCCTTTTTAATTGCAATATGATTCACAGTTTGGATTTTTAGGTCCAAGAATTTTTGTCCAGAGTCGTCCACATCCTCTTTACTGATAATTTTCTAGCACATGCACATAATTGAGTCAGTGCATTGATTGTGTCCCCACATTTAACCAATTTATAAAAACTCAAAGCCATCTGCCCAGCAGGAGTCTACATGGTCTTGATTGCAAAATTGACTTAGTAATTAAAGGAAGAGGAACCTTGGTAGCATAGTGGTTATGAGTTAGGCTGCTAACCTCAAGGTCCGTAGTACGAAACTACCAGCAGTTCCACAGGAAAAGATGAGTCTTTCTGCTCCCGTAAAGATTTACAGTCTTGGAAACCCTCTACAGGGTTGCTATGAATCGGAACCAACTCCATGGCACATAAACACCACCACCACTTAAAGGAAGAGAGATCTCATCTTAGGTTTTGGATTTGTTCTCTTCTATACACAAAAAATAATGGTGATTCCCTGTAAGCTGACTGGCACAAATAAAAAGAAAAATAAATTAAGTCATCCTAGTTTCATAGAGGAGTCCTGGTGTGAAGCTATGATTTAAAGATCTAGACTGCAAAGTTGGTTTGAACCCCAAGGTTGACAGTTTAAGCTCACCAATCACTCCTCAGAAACCCTAGACAGGGTCACTATGGGTCTGAACCAACTCCATGGCACTTAACAACAACAACAACAGTTTCATAGAATTCAAGTCGCATTATTGATTTTGCATTGAAATCCTTCATGGCAATATGTTTATTCCATGGAAACACATTTTGGATCAGCTACCGAAGTCATCAAACATTTTCCTTCTTTAAAATGAAAGTCATCATGCTCAGGTGCTTCTGATTTACCATTATTTAGAAAGGGTCATCAAATATCTCCAGCTGACAGCTACACCTCATCAGCAAGATATTTCCTCCGACGGAGTGTAATTGTGACCTGCGTTCGCTGAGCATTCGTTATGAGGCAGCTGGCTGCTTTCAGCCCCTGTAACTAAGTTGATTTAACTCTGGGTCAGCTGTCAATTTCAGTGGGTAGCAAATGGCGAGAAAGACACATTTCTTGAAGAGCATAAAAAAATGGATATTGATTTTTCTTATCCTTTCCCTTTTCTTTTAGTTGACTTGATTCTTGGTTAATAGAATTGATAGAATGGGAACCCGAGTAAGTATGACAAACCATGTGAAAGCCATTTAAAAAAAAAAATTAACCAAAGTGCAAGGTGTAAGTGAATTTTTAATTGTGGGAAATTGTCTTACTTGCCTGACAACAAACTTTAAAGTGAAATGTAATCTTTCATTGTGACAAATAATGCCTGTGGATTGAAGGGTTTGTGTCTTCATCCTCCTATGTGGTCTTTGATTTTGTGTACCACTGACCTTCCTGAATACAGTTCTTTTTATTGTGAGCTGCCTTGAATTTTTTCTTTTCATAGCATGGGATGGCTTTTAATTAAACCAATAAATAGTTGTTTATCCTCTGGGCAGGCTCACCCCATGGTGATTATTCTTTCACCAGCATTTATGGAACACCTCATTTGCCAGACTGCATACTAGCTCTGAGGATACCTAGTTGAAGACGCCTCAGTGCAGTGACTAGAGCTGGAACGGATGTTAAACAAGAACACCAAATGATGCTCAACAGACAATGGTACCTGTGGTGTGAGCGAGTCATTGAAGGGACAAGTATAAAGATTTGCCAAGAGTTCCACAGAAAATCACAGAGGTGTCTAACTGAACCTGTAGAGGGAACAACATGGACTAAAGTCAATATTACAGAGCATATAGGACAAGTACATGTAGTTGAGCACTGTAGGATAAGCACTGGACTGCTAACTGCAAGGTAGGCAGTCCAAATCCACCCACCACTTCACAGAAACCCTATAGAGAGGGTCATTGTAAATCAGAACTGACTTGATAACACTAAACAATGTTAACATGTAATTTACTATGCCTACGAGATAAAGTACAGGTGTGGGGAAAGCAAAAGCTAAAACTAGAGATATAGGCAGGGGTCATGTAATGGTGGTCCTTGTTGCCAGACTAAAGGTACATTGACTTTATACAGTGGCTAATGGGCAGTCATGAGGTGGTGCTGTGGGTTAATGTGCTGGACTATAAAGTCAGTTTCATCCACAAGGTTGATGGTTCAAGCTCAACAGCCGCTCTTTGGAAACCCTATACAGGGTCAGTAGGATTGAAACTGACTCGACAGCACTTAACAACATAGTGACCCTGTATAGGGTTTCCAAGGAACTTCCAGGCTTCTAGTGCTGATCCTATAGCACCTATTTATATTGAATTTATAGTGTTAATTATATCAAACAGCTATGGAAGATCCCACAGAGAAAGTGACATTGGAGCAGATATTAAGGAGTGTGAAAGGACAAGTCATACGAGTCTCAGGGGAGAAGCACTGAATGGGAGAGAGCTTCACAATTGAGAGGTTCAGCAATGTTAGCAGTTCAAATCCACCAGCCACTCCTTGGGAGAAAGCCGAGACTTTCTGCTCCTATAAAGATTTACACCCTCAGAAACCCTATGCAGGGTCACTATGAGTCAGAATCAATTCAACGACAGTGCTGTTTGGTTTGGGGTAGATTCCTTCTAGGTGTATGGCCTCAGCACCTAAGGAACTAGGTTGTGTTTATGAAGGATGTTCACTCCACTGCAGTAGTGTTTAATCCTTACAGGGCATGGTTTGCATAAATGGCAGAGAAACCTTAGCTGTTCACAAATGGTAACTCTTATTATGGAACCTTTGGAATCTCCCGTAATATGCCCACAGAAGGTCAGGAGCTGTCCTCTATTTTCTTTCACTAATGGCTTTGCATAGATTGGATTTATTGATTACGCATAGGCTTCTCAATGGTGAGATCCATTGGAAGCAGATCACCAAACCCATCTTTTCAGGCACCTCTTTGTGGGTTTGAACTACCAACCTTTTCAGCTAGTAGTTGAACACTTAACCATGTGTGACACCTAGGAACTCCTGCAAGGCCCATGGCATTTGGAAACGTCAAGACTGACTCCAATGGCATGGTCACGTGAGTAAGTCAGCCTGAGTCTGATATGAGAAGGGACCGAATGGACAGTGATGGAGCAGGCTGCTGGGCTGAATGCCCAGTACAGGGTCAACATTGAGCTGTAATGTAAAAATGAGCTTATAACTGAGAAACAGCCAATTATAGCTTGCTCAAGAGTTTTGTGAGAATAAGTGCTTCTTAATGGATGAGAATGTAACTGGAAATGGAAAATGAACACAGGGCAAGAATCGAGTCAGAAAAGGACAGTATGGCTTCTGCTTTCTGGCCTGAGAGGCAGCTGCAGGGCATTGAGGACAGAAGATTCTGGAATGTAAATGTGAGTGAAATTTAAAACTGAGGATGTACTGAGGCCTGTCATAAGCAACCATCAGTGAGCCCTGGAAACCGTGGGTCCTGGGGTGGACCATGGGCTTCATGAAAGAGTCCCTTAGAAATTTTCGAAGGCAAGCAATGGGGCTTTTTGCCTCTGTCTTGTCTATAGAATACAACGAATCCATGGACATTGGAGTCTTGATGTGGCGCTGCAAGATAAGCATTGGACCAAAAGGTTAGTTTGAACTACAAGGTCGGCGGCTCAAACTTACCAGCCATTCCTTGGAATCCCTATACAGGTTTGCTATGAGTTGGAAAAGACTCAACAACGCTTAACAATAACACCATGAACATGGGAGAGGTGCCTTTTTCATGGCCGTTTTGCCTCTTATAACAGCATTTACCTCAGAGATGGTTTGACAGACTTGAATGTTTTAGGAAATATGCTGAACCTTAAAGTCAAAGAAAGCCAGCCAGGGAGCGCTAGCCTCTCCATTGTTTCTGATTGCCTTCTGTCCTCATTCCCGATGCTCATTGCTCTCCCTCAGACCCCTTCTTCATCCCCCTTTCCCACTCTTACTGTTCTCTTTTACTGGTTGTCGTCACAAACCCTTCTTTTACGCTAGATTTCTTTTCTTTAATCACCTCGATTAAGCGTTTGAAGCTGTGAGCGATGTATGTACTCGGCAGCACTCTATCCAAATGCTGGACTTTGTTGTAGTGTTACTGTAGTCTGAGGGTGGAGAAGTGTAGAAAGTTTTGGTGTCTGTACCGGAGGTGTCTCCTGAAAGGGAGTGCTGCACGAGATTAATAGTAATTCAGAAAGCAGGAATTTGCCTTTAAAGCTTTGGAAGGTTTAAAGGAGGCTATTTATAATCCATCAGGGGATTAAAAAGAAAATAGGCAGGTTCTGGGATATTGCTATAGATCACCTAGACAAGATGAAAAGATAGAGCAGTGCAGGAAATGTGTTTACAGATAAGAGGCAAGTTTAAAAAGCTGGCCCATGATCGTGGGGACTTTGATTGATTGCACCTACTAAATAATGTATAAATGAATGTTATTCAACAACTACAGCTATTGACTGGCAAAACAACAGCCAACAAATGGAGGCAAAAGCACAAGTCTTAGCACTGAATCTCCACCGTCCTACCTCTGCTGATGGAACTCAATGACCCTGACCCTTTTTGCTTGTCCTCCAGCTAGACAACTTGAAGCTAGCTTTGAGGAAATTGGTCATTTGTGCATTCATTGCCACACGTTTGAACATCTACTGTGGGCCAGGTACAATAGAGTTAGAAGAAAAGACTCAGCACTGAAGGGTCTCATGGGAGGGAGGCAGGAGACAAACTCACCTATTAAATATATGCAGCCACCCAGTTGCCATCAAGTTGACTCTGACTCACAGCAGCCTCATGTGCATCAGAGTAGAACTGTGCTCTGTAGGATTTTCAATGGCTGCTTTTTCTGAAGTAGATCACCAGGTCTTTCTTTCTGATCTGCATTAATTGAGAAGATCTGCTAAAACATATTCAAGATCAAAGCAACATGGAAGCTGTCATTGACAGGTAGTGGCTGTACTGGAGAGGCAGCGGCCAGGAGTCAAGCCCGGTCTCCTACATGGAAGGCATGGATTTTGTCACTTCCCCACCTGAGAACTAGGACTTGGTGTTTGTTCTCAGGCTGGAAAGGGTTTTGAAATGCTCCTGAATAACATCAAACAACCAGCAACAAAAACTCACTGCCATCTGGTCAGTTCCACCCAATAGCAACCCTAGAGGACAGATTCAAATTGCCCTGGAGTTTCCAGTCTTTACAGAAGTAGACGGCCACATCTTCCTCCAGCAAGGCAGGTGATGGGGCCTAACTGCTCACCTTTAAGTCAGCAACTGAACACTTCGCCACCAGCACCCCCTAAATAGCATGTGAAAAGAAAACTCCAGGAGATGCCTGACTTCCATTTTTGCCCTTTCAAAATCAAGACTAAAATATCAAAGACAGCATAAAATCAGAGTTCACTGAGAAAGGAAATTAATCCAGCCCTCACTCATTCTTCTCCAAAGCTTCTCATAAGCATTTGTTTGTTTTTTAATTCTTGAGATAAAAAGGTCTAAGCAGGAGTCCTGGCTTGATGCTGTAGGATAAGTACTGCACTGCTAACTGTAAGATCAGCGGTTCAAACCCACCAGCTGCTCCTTGAAAACTCTGTCCAGCATCACTATGAATCAGAAGCGACTTCATGGCACTCAACAACAACAAGCAGGTCAGACAACAAAGGATATTTATTGTTTGATGGAGAGAATGAGAATATGGCAGGCTTTGTTGTTGTTGTTAGGTGCCATCGAGTGGGTACTGACACATAGTGAACTTATGCACAGCAGAACAAAACACTGACCTATTGTGGGCCAACCTCACTATTGTTGCCACACTTGCATCCATCGATGCTGCCACTTGGCCAATCCATCTCGTTGGGGGTCTTCCTCTTTTCCTCTGACCCTCCACCTTACCAAACATGACATCTTTCTCCAATGACTGCTCCCTCCTGACAATATGTCCAAAGTATGAGACACGAAGTTTGGTCATCTTGGCTTCTAAGGAACACTTTGGCTGCACTTCTTCCAAAACAGATCTATTGGTTCTTTTGGCAGCCCAGGGCACTTTCAGTATTCTCCTCCAACACCATAACTCAAAGGCATCAATTCTTCTATGGTCTTCCTTATTCACTGTCTAGCTTTCGCATGCATATGAGGTTATTGAAAATACCATGGCTTGGGTCAGGCACACATTAGTCCTCAAGCTGACATCTTTGCTCTTCAGCACTTTAAAAAGGTCTTGTGTAGCAGATTTGCTTAATACAATACGTTGTTTGATCTCTTGACTGTTGCTTCCATGAGATGTCAGACTTTAAGAATGGATTTTTCTGAAGCTGAGAGAACTGTTGATGACCAAGGCTTTCCAGATTCAATTTGGTTTACAGTGCAGGAGAATTCCATGAGTCAATATTTTCAAAGGCATCAAAACTAAACAAACCAAAGTGATAACTGTCAGTCAATTCCCAGTCATAGTGACCTATAGGAGAGAGTAGAATTGTCCCACATGGTATCAAAGGCTGTCATCAGACTTTACAGAATCAGACTTCCACATCTTTCAGAGTGCCTGGTGGGTTCGAACCACCAATGTTTATATTAGCAGCTGAACACTTAACCACTGTGCCACCACGGCAGGTAATATTTAGAAGATGACAAGGACTACTGTTATACAAACACATCCTTTCATTGTTGTGGTCCATAAACTGTATAGCATCAACATTCTGTGGTGTGGCAAAGTCTTAGAAACCTCTCAGAATAAGTTTACAAAGAACAGCTGCGCTTATTTTAGTTTCATTAAAAAATGCCAGGCTCCAGTTGGCATAGGAGGCCTTGTAATCTTCAGATTTCCATTTAGGGAACTGGAAATATCCAGTAATCCAGTCAGTGGTTAATTGTTAAATGGTGTCAAGGAGGAAATACAGAGGCTTGCAGTTAATCAGGCTGGGAGATTGGTTATAAGTGCTCACTCATTAAAAACAATTACCCAGTAATTAACTGAAATATTAAGAAGCCTAGCAAAGAGGAGAAATACTGCCCCACCCCAGAACAATTACATCCGAATCCCTGGTTAGTGGAGGAAGGGAAGACATCAGCTTGTTTTAAACCTTCTTGAGTGATTGTAATATGCATCCAGCACAAAGCACCACAGCTTTGGGAGGCTGCTAAACTTGGATGTGGAGAAAACGTTACCCAGTCACTGAGACCCAATACTATTTATCAATTTTCATTTGTAAATGTTGCTCAAAGTAGAAAAAAAAAGGGGGGGAGGTAGGTGAATTACTCCCAACTTGGTAGAGCAAGCTCCTCAAATGTAATTGATCATCCCTTTACCTGCAGTGTAGCTGGGTCAAAGCAAACAGGTTGTCAAGACCTAGAATGGGAACAGAATGCTAAAGAGCACAGCATGTGACCACACCATGGGGCTTACTAGACCTTTCTGAATGTCTGCTTTGAGAATCCAAAATGACATTTTTTCCCAAGAAGGAATTTAAACAGTGGGGAAGAGAGATGACTCAGAAGCCTTTGTGAGACAAATCCTTTCCAACTCGGAGCAGAGTTCAAATCCCATGCATGTGAAAACCTAGTGAGGTGAGTCTCCCACTTGTGGTAGAACAAATTCCTGAGGAAGGTTAAGCATGAGTAGGATAAACATGAGCAAAGACTTGTTCGTGTTTATCCAAAGTTTTGTTGATGTGAGATGCCTCTCTGCTATATTTAAGTACAGTGGCCATCCTGGACTTTTCCAGAGAGCTTTTAGATTCTGACACCATCAACACTATTACGTTAATACTCAGTTCTTAAAGTCCTGGTATCTCATGTCTAGTAAATAGTCACTCATGTGTTTCAAACTGATCTGAAGGCCACTGCCCACTCCAAATGGCCTCTCATATTCAAATCCAAATTGCTACTGAGGACTGTTGTTAAGTCTACTCTGACTCATGGTGATCCTGTATAGAGTTTTTGTGGAGGGGCTGGTGAGTTTGAACTGCTGACCCTGTGGTTCAAACCAACCTTGTAGTCCAGTGCTTATTCTATAGTACCACACCAGGAGTCCACTGAAGACCATAACCACCAAATAAGTTGAGGGCAGGGGCACCCAGAAATGAGGGGACTCTGCCCTGTGACAGCCTCACTGAGAGCGCAGTGTGGAAATGGACTTCCTTCTGGCTCACCCAACATTGCTGCTCTCTGCCCTTCAGACTGTCCTGCCTCTTACCCGGCTTCTCACAGTACAGATGTGCCTTTACTTCCCTGATGCATTCCTTTGGGGCATTGATATCTGCTTTAGTACACACACAACTGTCTCTTCCTGGATCTACATCCTCACTCCAGAGCCCTTTTTTCTCAGGAGTCTCCACCCCCAAGGAGGACCAAATGCATCTTGTCAGAGCACAGTCTGCTTGAGACATTTGCAGGGGCATCACAAATGTTGGTGAAGGCTAGCTGTTTTAAGCAAACCTCAACTTAAAGCTTTTGTTATTGACATCACATGAGAAGTGTCTATACATTTCAATTGGAGACATTAGCAGATGCAGAGATTCCCAAGAAGGAATCATCCAACTGCCATTTTTTTCTGTGGCTGAAAGGGGGAGAGTCACACAGTGACTGCACAGTGAATGGACTCTAGTGGGGAACCTACGATTCTCAGACCCACAGCACCTACACTCAGGATCCTGACTTTCAAGTGCTCTGCCCTTCTGTCACAGAAACCTATTTGGAACATCATCACCCTCTGCTAGTAGCTTGGATTCTTTTTTAAGACAAAGGATTCAGCCCAACCTAAGGAGCCGATTGCTGCCTGAAAAATGATTATCAACACAGGGGTTGTTGTTATGTGCCGTGGAGTCGGTTCCGACTCATAGCGACCCTGTACAGGGTTTCTGAGGATGTAAATCTTTATGGGAGCCGAAATCCTCATCTTTCTCCCGCAGAACAGCTGGTAGTTTCAAACTGCTGACCTTGAGGTTCGCAGCCCGATTCATAACCACTACACTACCAGAGCTCCTTCACCACATGGGTAGATGCTGTTTTTCTAACTTTCAAAAGTGTATGACAGACAGCTAAGGCCTTAGACTATTTCATTCATTTCTATCCACCTTTATTAAGGAGTTCAGGTGCTGGTGTGGGTAGGTTTGAGGCTGCTAACTGATAGTTGGTGGTTCAAACCCTCCAGCCACTCCACAGGAGAGGCTGGCGGCTCCCATAAAGAGAGGCAGTCTCAGAACCCCTCATACCTAGGAGATATTTTGAGTCCGAATTGACATGATTGTAGTTTGGGGATTTTTGTTTGTTTTCACTGCATAAAGGACTTAAGGTAGCTAAACTCCAAGTCATTTTGCATCTTAAATGACCAGCAAAGCATGGCTCCACACATGGATAACAGTAACTGTTTTATTTTTTAAATCAAGATGTAAGCCCTACTCCTCCTGTCTGGGTTATAGCTTGCCAATGTTTTGGCATCTCCTAGTGTGGCTCAGACATGTTGGTTTTCTTCTGGAGTGAGTATCTTGGCTGGTGAAAGTCTCAACTGAAAATGCAACAGTATCTGTTAAGACAATCCGGTGAGCCTGCTGTTACCTGCCAATGACATTGTTCATTGTTTTCAAAATCCAATTGAAAGAGACATCCTGAAAACTCCATGAGGAGTAGCCAGTGTGGAGTTTTATAAGTATGGGCAGGGAATTTGCCTACAGCAAGGAACACCAGTGCTGGCATGCCCAGAAAATTCCAACTGGAGGTGGGAGTAAGTGGCACTTGGCAAAATTGTCCTCTTGTCCTAATTGCCTAGTCTTGGTTTAAAAATATGTTTGGTTAATGTACTTTTTTTCAGAGACATTACTGTAAGCCTTTCGGAGACAATGTCAAGTAAGACTTCTTAAGCATGATTTCCTCTTGAGCTGAGACTAGCATTTGATGGTGTGCCTAGTAGCATGGCCAGTAAGAGGGGGCTTCACTATAGAGCTGGACGGAGCTGCTTATCTATCCAGAAGCTCCTGAACTCTGCCTTTTGGTGGCAGTGAGTGTGTAGTGAGAGGAGCGCTGTTGCTCTGTTGGTAAGCCCTGGAATGCTAACCACAAGGTAGGCAGTTCAAACCCACCAGTGTTGTGTGGGAGAAAAATGAGGCTTTCTGTTCCAGCAAAGATTTATAGTCTCAGAAACCCTATTCAGGGTTACTATGAATCAGAACCAACTCAACAGCACTTAACAACTGTGTGTGGTGAGAAACCAGAAACCGTGAAGCATGCACAAACTGTTTCTTCCTGGGGAATGAGATGGACACTAAATTAGATCAGAATATATCCAACTCCATTTCTTTTACTATACAGTTGGTATTAATAGCATCTCTATGACATAAATTGTAGTTTTCAGAGAGGGGGTGTGTTATGTATTTGTTGTTGTAAAGAGCTATTGAGATGATTCTAACTCATAATGACCCTGAATAGGGCTTCTGAGGAGCGGTTGATGAGTTGAACCACTGACCTTGCACTTCCAACCGACCTTGAGGTTCAGAGCATTATCTGGAAGCACCACCCCAAGGCTCCATTGTTACCTATTTAACATCTGTCAATACCCCTGGACTACAAGCTTGGTGAGGGCTGCTGGCAGGCAAGCCTTGTATGCTATTGTATTCAAGCTCCTGGAACAGTGTTTGGCTTATATTTGTTGTTGCTAACTGCTGTTGAGTCATACCCCCAACTCATGGGGTCCCCATATACAACAGAATGAAACATCACCCAATCCTGCACCATCCCCTCAATTGAGTCTAGAGGAGACCATTGTGATCCAGAGGGTTTTGATTGGTTGATTTTTGAAGGTAGATCACCAAACCTTTGTTCTAGTCCATGTTAGTGTGGAGGCTCCAATGCAACTTGTTTAGTGTCAAAGCAAGCAGCACGTATGTCTCCACTGACAATGATTAATCAGATGCATCGGTTAGCAAACAAAACTGTGTCTCCAGCACCAAAGGCGAGAATCTCAGACTGATCATCTCTTGCAACTCAATAAATACTCGTTGAATTAATCATTGGGCTTAGTACTACATTTCCCCTTCATCATAGTAGTCAACTTCCTAAGTGTTTTAAGAGGTTTCTTAGCTCTGACGATAGCTTGCCCTCAAGCAAACAAACAAAACTAGCATTGCTTTCAAAGGTCCCTTTACCGCCTTAGTTACCACAAGTGCTCATTAGGGTTTCTTTTTCTCTGGAAGGTGTACATTTGGCTGAGAGTGGGTAAGTGGGTTATGAGCCTAGCCAAATGCCTTCTCGCTTCTGTACTTGAAACCCTATTCTCCCAAGCTGAAGAGTGGATGACTACAGGGAAAATGTGACTCATAGCAAGTGTTGTTATTAAATCACCTTGAAGTGTCTCTTGTAAAAGATAACTCCCTGCATTGTAGAAATGTCTTTGACAAGAGAGGATTAGAGTGAAATTGCAATTACCTTGACATAAAGGAATGAATTAACTTTCCAACTTGCATTTTTGCAAGGCACAGATTCAAGTTGCTTGGAATATAAACATAGACTGCACTCACAATAGCTTGGGGGTACTTGAGAATTCAAAAGATGGGCAAGGAGCCCCAGGATGCTAGGCAACTTCAGAGGTATTCCTCATCACCGAGGGAATGCTTGCCTGGGCAGAGACGACCGGCCCCGGGTTGCAGCGTCTGCTCATCTGTTAGCAGGAAGAGAGGACAGTCAGCTCCAACACCTCCCCAAGTTGATGCTTTTCCAGGATTTGACTTGCAAAGCTGCCCATGCACTCAATTCCACAAATATTTACTGAGCACTTACTATGTTGGGATATGAGCGGGATGGGCAATCTTGGCTGTCAGGGTCTTGGGGAAGTCAGACATTAAACACATCAAGTGTGCAGGAACCTCAGTCCAGGATCAATGAGCAAACACACACACTTTTGTTTATTTTTTTGTAAATCAAAGCTGACTCTAAGCACTTTCCTACCAGGGCAGCAAGAATTTCCACCTCCTAGGTTTGTACTAGAAGTCCAGGGCCTTCTTAAGGATTCTGGAAAACACAGGAAAGTCTCTGGTCCATCATAGCTGCTCAGATACCCCTGATTGACTGAAGGCCTTAGATGGTCAAGGAGCCCCGAGATGCTAGGTGGGCACGAAGTTCCATTTCCACGCCATCTGTGGGCATCCTCAACCATCATCCCTCTGAGATCTTGTCATAGCTCCCTGGCACTGCCACTGACTGAGCAGGCCTCAGGAAACATAGTCAGAATCTACCCTGCAAGCAGCGGTCTTGAGTGCTGGTGGGGAATGGGCATCTTTGTCCAACTTCTGCTGTATTTAATGCTCTTCCTTCTAACATCTTTTCTGTCAGATCCTTAATCACTGCCATGTTAGTATTTTGCTGTTGTTAAGTTCTGTTGAGTCATTTCCAACTCAGAGGGATCCTGTGCACAACTACCAAATGTGTTCTACTCCTGTGTCATTCCTCACATTGTTGCTATGTTTGAGTCGGTTTTTGCAGCCACTGCCTTAATCCATCTCATTGAAAGTGTTCCTTTTTCACTGACCCTTTACTTTACCAAGAATGACGTTTTTCTCCAGGGATGGGTCCTTCCATATCAACATATGCTGTTCAAATTGCTGAAAAGGTCTGTTTTTGTTTTTGAAAATACACTCCGGGGAAATTATTCTTCACAGTCTTGGCAACACTTCTATCTGGTCTCTGTTAAGCTCAACTCTATCAATGGGCATCCACCTTCCATTCTCTAAGAAAATCTCTCTCTTCCTGCCATCCAAGGTAGAGCTCTCTCCCCATGCCCTGCCTGTATGGGATCCTGCAGTGTTTTACATAAAGAGCCAGTGCCTTCATTCACCTCCTTTCTCCCTGGAAAAATTCCCATAGCAAAGGGATAAAAAGGCTAGCATCTACTAGAAATGAAGAGATGGAAAAATAGGGGAAGAAAGTCCATAAGTGTATATTTCAGTAGATTATCCCACAAAGCCAACCATTGCAAACTGCATGAGACTTTTGAGAAGGAGTAATTGTTGGCAGCCAAAAGGGAGAGAGGCTGGTCTGAGTGATCAGATAAGGCCTTCTTCAAGAAATGATGACTAAGATAAGGACTGAAGATAAAGTGAGTTAGCCAAGGAAAGCAGGGTTAGGATGGTTAACAATCTGAGTAGAGAGAAACAGAAAGAATGGGAAGGAAGGTGAGAAAAAGCAAAGGGCAGGAGCAGAGAAGAGAGAAGAAATGCTGGTGGGTTTTCCAATGACTGAATTCTACCTTTGCCCACTGGGTACCTTACAGAGGGCTTGCCACTCAAGTGGTCTGTAAAGGATACAAAGACATGCGCTTAAGGGGGTTGTCTCTTTAGGGACAGTTCAGAAAGAGATAGGATGGAGTCAGTGTGGAACAGTCAAAGGCAGAGGGGAAGTAGATCCAGCCGCTAGAGTAACCCCATGTCCATACTCAAGAGACAGAAAGGAACTTAGAGCTGGTGCTCTGGAATGAATGAGTTCATTTTGAGTCTAAGCCTTCCCATTTGTAAAACAAAGGCAATAATTTTTATCTCCTAGGTGGTCATGTCGGAAACCCTGTACAGGGTCGCTATGGGTCGGAACCGACTCGATGGCACTTAACAACAACAACAACAACAAGGTGGTCATGAGGCTTAAATGAGAAGAAGTCTGGTGCACAATGAGTGGGCCACTTCGAGGTCTTCTTGTCCTGAGTCCACTCTTCTTCTTCTCATGCTGTGTGTGTGGCAGGGGTCATTGGAAAGACTGGGTTTCCCAGTCACTGGGAGTCACTGACAAGGGACTGGAAGGAACCAAGTTGCCATGGTTTCTCTTCCCCCAGCATCTCAGACTCTTCTCTCACCTGTGTTATCAAGGCCCTGTACTGAATCCCTGTGACTTTACACTATGCCAGAGGTTTCTGTTTTCCTTGGTGGGCCCTCATCAACTAGCAAGTGGCTTGACTTTTCTTTCTCTTGAAAGCCATGATGGATCTTTGGGATTGAACTTCTGTTTGGTCATCCTTCCAGTGTTGCATTACCCAATAAGCAAGTTAAGCATGAGCTTATTTGTGCTAATTTACTGATCTTTAGTGTCCCATTTCCACCATTTGTTTGTCAGTTTGTTGTACTGTGGTGGCTTATGTGCATTTTAAATACCACAGGGTCATCCATGGTGGACAGTTTTCACTTGAGCTTCCCAACTAAGACAGACTAGAAGAAGGAGAGGCAGACTGCTTCTGAATGTTTAGTCACCAAAAACTTTATGAATAGCAGTAAAACACTGTCAGATAGCACCAGAATACTGAGGGTTGAAATATGAACAGCTCCAGAATATTGTAAAATACAGTGCTGGAAGATGAGTCCCTCAGATTAGAAGGCATTCAAAATATGAAGTTGACCATGATGATGTGAATGGAGTAAAGCATTTGGAACCTTCACTTGCTGATGGGGCATAACTCAAAATGAGGATAAACAGCTGTAAATATTCATTAATAACCAGAATATGGAATTATGAATCTAAGAAAACTGGAAGTTGTAAAAAATGAAATGGAAAGCACAAAGATCTTAATCCTAGACATTAGTGAGTTGAAATGGACTGGTATTGGCTACTTTAAATATGACTATCACACAGTTTACTCTGCCAGAAATGACAATATGAAGAGGAATGAAATGGCATTCATTATCAAGAGCATTTCAAAATCTATCTTGATGTATAATGCTGTCTATGATAGGATAATATACATATGCCTACAAGGAAGACTAAGGAGCTTGGTAGTGTAGTGATTATGAGTCGGGCTGCTAATCTCATGGTTAGCAGTTCAAAACTACCAGCAGCTCCTTGGGAGAGAGATGAGGCTTTCTGCTTCTGTAAAGATTTATAGCCTCGGAGACCCTATACAGGGAAACTATGAGTTGGAACTGACACCACAGCATGTCACCACCACTCTTACCACCACCACAAGGAAGACCTGTTAATACCACTATTATTTTAATTTACACACCAACCACTAAAAGCCAGTGATGATGATTGAAGAATTCTACCTACTTCTTCAGTATGAAATTGATCAAACATGCAATAAACTTGTATTGATCATTACTGGTGATTGGAATGGAAAGATTAGAAACCAAGAGGAAGGATCAGTAATGGGAAAATATGACCTTGATGAATATAAATGATACTGGAGATTGCATGATAGAATTTTGCAAGTGGTAATATAGGATAAGCACTGGATTGCTAATCACAAGGTTAATGGTTCAAACCCCCCAGCTGCTCCTTGGAAACCTTACACAAGGTTGCTATGAGTTGGAACCTACTAGACAGCATTTAAAAACAACAAGAATGACTTATTTGTTGCAAATACCTTTTTAAAATAACATAAACACATGTACCTCACCAGATGGATTATACAGAAATCAAATTGATGACGTCTGTAGAAAGAGACAGTGGAAAAGCTCCATATCATCAGCCAAAACAAGGCCAGGGGCAGACTGTGGAACAGACTTGATCATTTCCAAGTTCAGGTTGAAGCTGAAGAAAATTAAACCAAGTAGTCAGTGGGAGCCAAAATATGACCTTGAACTAATCCCACCTGAATTTAGAGATCATCTCAAGAACAGATTTGATGCATTAGGCACTAATGACTAAAGACTAAAAGAGTTGTGGGATATCAAGAATATCATACAGGAAGGAAGCAAAAGGTCATTAAGTAGACAAAGGAGGAAAAGACTAAAACAGGTATCAAAAGAGACTCAAACTTGTTCTCCAGC
>NW_006408583.1:6038959-6050439 GCF_000296735.1 Chrysochloris asiatica
TTGCTCGCTTGAGATATCAAAGAGATTGTCCGATGATTTCCGCATTCTGTTGGGTCACCTCTCTTTGGAATGGGCATAAACATTGATCTCTTCCAATCAGACCTAGAGGTGGAAAACCAAAAGGGAAGAACACAGTCAACATTTCTCAAGGTGAAAGAAATGAAGAAAAAATTCAAGCCTCGATTTGAAATATTGAGGGATTCTAAGGCAAAATATCGAACAATGCAGAACAAAAGAAGATGGAAGGAATAACCAGAGTCATGTACCAAAAATAAATGATTGATGTTCAACCATTTCAAGAAGTAGCATATGATCCAGAGACAATGGTACTGAAGGAAGAAGACCAAGGTACACTGATGGCATTGACAAAGAACAAGGCTCCAGGAATTAATGGCATACAAATTGAAATCGTTCAACAGCTGGTGAAGGATTTCCAGCAAGATAGTGGACTAGGCAGATGCATTCAATGGACCCTCTACAACATAGATCCAAGAGACCAAATGATACAAACACAGATGAAAATTCTGGAACCCAGCACTTCAGAGGGTAAGTTAAAGGAGTAGATTGAGTGCTTGCTGGGAGGAGAAGCTGAGCAAGGATGATGAGAAAGGGAGATTGGCTGGTTACCTGCTGGCCAGGCATGTCACGACCACCTTGTGAGCAGCTTTGGCAATGGAAGGAGGCCTAGCAGAGCAGATGCACACAGGCATTGGGAAAGGTGTGAATCCTTGTTTTCTCCATACTCCCCTGATGACCAGAGGTGTGGCCAGCTCCAACACTCTTTCACCTCCAGCACAGACCCTGTTTTCTGAGAGTTCAAAGTCAAGTGGTTTGGAGCCATGCCAGTGTGATGTGGAGCCCGGTTGTGCCATGTTGGTGTGGCGCTTTGGTGCCTGGATTCAGGTGGGATCAGCTCTAGACCTACAGAACCTGCAGAACTACCAGACCAGCATTTAACCAGTCACCTTTCCCTTTGCTGCCTTGTGTTCCTAACAGACAATGAAACCAGCTCCATCAAGGGTCTCCATGAGCTACTTTCAGACTGAGTGCCCTGAACAGAGATAACACTAAGGCTGATAGGAATTCTATCTAGGGCCAGGAATTCAGCTGTCACATCCCCTCCACACCCACCTTGTGAGTTCCTCGGCTTGCAGGAGCCCCCAGAGTTTTCTTGTCTCTGGATCCAACAGCTGCACTGTTTTTTGTTTCAGTTTTTAAGTTTGGGGGCTTTTTCCCCACCCTCCTTTTGTCATTTCACTGTTTTTATTTGTCTACTGTTTTTCCTCCTCCTTCTTCTCTTTCATTCCATTGGCTTTTATCCTTTATATGTCCATATTTGTTTTTCCTTCTTTCTTCTGTTTTTCACTTTCCCTCTTCTGATTTTATTTTTTTAACGACTCTCTACTCTCATCTTTACTCTCCCTAGATTTTCAAAGCATTGTTTTACTTTTTTAAATTTCTTCCTTTTATGTCCTTTCTCATTTTTCTCTTCTATACTTCCATTTTCCTGCCCCTCTTTTTAGTTATTTTTAAGTGGTTTTATTTCTTCCTTTTATTCTCTATCTTATTTATTCTTGTGTGGCTCTGTAGGATAAATACATGACTGCTAATCACAAGGTTGGTGGTTCAAACCCACCAGCTGTTTCTCAAAAACCTTATCCAGGGTCACTTTGAGTAAGAGCACAGTCAGCAGCACTTATCAACAGCAACATAGCTCCATTTCCCTGTCCATATTTTTGTCTTTATAGCTACTCTATTATTTCTTTTCTGGTAGTTGCCTGTTTTTATTGATTTTTTTTCTCTTTTCTCTTTTAATTGTTGGTTCCTGTTTTGTTTTCTTGTCTGTGGTGATGATGAGACAGCAACTATGCCCAGACCATCTAGCTTGTATTCTATTGTTTGTGTGTTTTCAGTTATGCTTGATAAGGTATTCATGCCTAAGTTTACCCCCTTTTTTCATTATTATCCTTATAGTTTCAGACATTACATTTAAGTCTTTAATCCATCTTGAGTTTGTTTTTGTATATACCATGAGATATGGGCCACAAAACAACAAATTCTGGCAAGGGTGTGGAGAAACTAGAACCCTCATACATTGCTGGTAGGACTCTAAAATGGTGCATCAACTGAGGAAAATGGTCTGACATCTCCTGAAAAAGTTGGAAATAGAAATATCATATGACCAAGCAATCCCTCTAGTTGATCTACATGCTAGAGAAAAAGCCATGGTAGGAATCGATATATGCTCATTCGTCCTCATCACAGGCAATGCTAGTCATAGTAGCAGTAAGATGGCAACAACCTAAATGCCCGTCAATGAAATAACATAAGCAAACTGTGATGGTTAGGGTTTTGTGTTAACTGGGCTTGACCAGGAATCTCAATGATTTAGCTGTTAAGACATAATAATCTCCCATGATGAGATCTAATATAATGTAATCACTCCCCTGAGGAAGCAATCTAGTGTGATCAGCTGTGATCTAACGTAATTATCCTATATTTTTAAATCCTCACTGCTATGATGTGATTGAGGCTGAATTCAATCTACAAGATTAGGTTGCCTCTTTAGTCAATCTCTTTGGAGATATGAAAGGAGAGAGAATGAACAGAAAAAGAGGGCTCTACTACCACCAAGGCAGAACAGCCAGGAGTGGAACGTGACCTTTGGACCTGGAGTTTCTATATTGTGAAGCTCCTAGATCCAGGGAAAGATTGATACCAAGACATGTGGAGATTTCCATGAAATGCTGGGCTTATAGATGTTGAAAGGAGACAAAGACCTTTCTCAGAGCCAGTGTCTGAATTCAGACTATTAGTCCTCTCAACTGTGAGAGAATAACTTTCTGTTTGTTAAAGCCAGCCACTTGTGTTATTTCTGTTATAGCAGCACTAGGTAGCTAAGACACAAACTATGGTAAATACACACAAAGGAAAAGAATAACAATGAATCTGTAAAACACCTCATAACACAGATGAACCTGGAGGACATTATGCTGAGTGAAATTAGTCAATCACAAAAGGACAACTATGGTATGAGATCATCATTGTAAAAAGTCAAGAAAAGGTTTTCACAATAAAAGAAACATTCTTTGATTGTTACTGGGGGTTGGTGGCAAAAGGTGGAGAAGTTACCGGCTAGTGTGTAGATACATGTTAACTTGAATGAATGGAAAGGCCATATATAATAAGAAGGAGATTGGAAAATAAAGTAAAATAAAATGGAGGAAGGAGAAGACACCAGGAGGAGTGCAAGAGTTCAAGGAACCAATGTAAATACACTTATCTACACAATTCTGCAATAACAGTGATCTACGAATAGATGAATAGGTGTGGGAGGAAGAGTGGGAACAGACCCACAAGTATACATATAGAGATTTCACAGAGGATATTTTACATGGGTATTTACCTTTGCTGTAAATATACCCACAGATGTGGTGTCACATACAGGGGCAAAGTTATGAAAACTTCTTAGACATAACCAAATATATTGAGGAAATGAGTGACTGGGTCTGGCTTCTCAGGACCATAGTCTCAGAGGACATCAAGGTCAATTGGCATAACATGGTCTACAAAGAAGATGTTCGACACCCTACTTTGATAAGTAGCAGCTGAGGTCTTAAAAGCTTACGACTGGCCATCTAACGTGCAACTATTTGTTTCTCCCTGTCTGGAGGAAAGAAGAGTGATGAAAATGGAAGACACATGGAAACAATTAGTCCAAAGGACTAATGAACCATACAAACATCGGTCTTCATGACTCAAGAACTACATAATTCCTGGCTACCATTACCAAGTTCTCTGAAAGGGATCACATTAGAAAGTCCTGGAAAGAGTGGGAGTAAAAATCTGGAACAAAACTCAAAATCATAGAAACTACCAACCTTACTCGTTGGTTAGAGATTAGTGGAACCTCTCAGACTATGGTCCTCCCAAACTGTTTCAGGTCTGAAAATGAACTCACCCCATGGATCAGTTTTCAGCCAAACAATAGGTTTCTAAAGGAATAATAACACTAGGGATGGACACATACCTTAGGATAATCAGCCATTTGAGATACAAGGACTGCAGTTACCAAAGGATAAAGTTCAGAAGGGTTAGGAAAGAAGAAAACAGGGATTCTGAGATTGCATGATAGAATTCTGCATAATCAATGATTTGTTCATTTCAAATACCTTCTTTAGACAGTGTAAGAGACAATTATACACACAAACCTCACCAGATGAAATACACAGAAATCAAATTGACTCTATCTGTGGAAAGAGACAGTGGAAAAGTTCCATATTATCAGCCAAAACCAGGCCAGGGGCAGATTGTGGAACAGACCATCAATTGTTCATATACAAATTCAGACTGAAACTGAAGACAATGAAAACAAGTCCATGAGAGCCAAAATATGACCGTGAATATATCCTACCTGAATTTAAAGATCATCTGAAAGACAGATTTGATACATTGAACACTAAAGACCAAAAACCAGAAGAGTTGTGGGATGACATCAAGAACATCATACATGAAGACAGCAAAAAGTCATTAAGACGACAAGAAAGAAGGAAAAGGTCAAAATGGATGTCAGAGTAGACTCTGAAACTTGTTCTCCAGTGAAGAGATGCTAAAGCAAATAGAAGAAATGAGGAGGTACAAGAGCTGAACAGAAAATTTCAAAGGTCAGCTCCAGAAGACAAAGTCAAATATTTACAACAAAATGTGCAAAGATCAGGAATCAGAAAACCAACAGGGAAGAACACACTCAGCATTTGTACACATACAAGACAGAAAATGCATCCTCATTTAAATGTCTAAAGGGCACATTTTGCAAGCCAGGCTCCTGTCCGCAGGCATACAGCCTTTTCATCCTTGGGCCTAGAGTCCTCAACCACTCTTTCTCTCTCTGCCACTGTCTCTGCTGTCGCCTCTTTTCTGGTTAGGATCTCATGCTCCACTCATGTTCTTCTCACTTTCTGGTTGTAGACTAACTATTCCCCACTTTTATTTCTGAGCATCTTCTACATTTACAGTTGTGACAATCACAATTAGTCCTGATAACAATTACACAGAATTTAATTGTAAAATCCTATTCCCATCATCCCTCATCCCCTTTCACCAGACCCATCTGTAAAAGAGGAAAACAATTCAGTGGGAATTCTACCTTAGCCCCCTCATTCTGCAACTAAGTACACTCATGAAAACTTGTAAGCCAGCCACTTCATGCCTTTGTAACCCCCCATCTTTGATAGCCAAGACTATACTCTTTAAGGAAGCAGACTGCCACATCTTTCTCCTGCGAATGGCTAGTGGACTTTAGCCACCAAACTTTCAGTTAGCAACCTAGCACTGTAACTGCTGCACTCCCAAGTATAGTAATGTTAGGTGCCTTTGAGTTGATTCTGACTCATAGCAACCTTAAATAACAGAATGAAACACTGTCCTGTCCTGAGCCAATTTCACAATTGTTACTACACTTGAGCCCATTGTTCCTGCTACTGTACCAATCCATCTCCTTGGGGGTCTTCCTCTTTTTTTGCTGACACTCTACTTTGTTGTTGTTGTTAGTGGTGGTGGTGGTGGTGTTAGGTGCCATTGAGTCAATACCGACTCATAGGGACCCTATGCACAACAGAACGCAACACTGCCTGGTCCTGGGCTAACATCACAATTGTTGCCACACTTTAGTCCATCAATGCCGCCATGTTGCCAATCCATCTCGCTGGGGATCTTCGTCTTTTTCTCTGACCCTCCACTTTATCTAGCATGATTTCCTTCTCCAGCGACTGGCCCCTCCTGACAATATGTCCGAAGTATGACAGATGAAGTTTGGCCATCCTGTTCTCCAAGGAGCAATCTGGCTGCACTTCTTCCAACACAGATCTGTTTGTTCTTTTGGCAGCCCATGGTACTTTCAATATTCTCCTTCAACACCATAACTCAAATGCATCAATTCTTCTATAGTCTTCCTTATTCACTGTCCAACTTTCACATGCATATGTTCCTGCTTGGGTCATGACTTGGGTCAGGAGCACCAAAGATGTCCTCAAGCTGACATCTTTGCTCTTCAACATTTTTAAAAGGTCTTGTGCAGCAGATTTGCCTAACACAATACATCATTTGATTTCTTGACTACTGCTTCCATGATTGTTGATCCAAGAAAAATAGAGTCTTTGACAACTTCAATCTTTTCTCCATTGATAAGAATGTTTTTTATTGGTCCAATGGTGAGGATTTTTTTTTCTCTTTACATTGAGATGCAATCCATAATGAAGGCTATGGTCTTTGATCTTCATCAGTAAGTATTTTAAGTCCTCTTCACTTTCAGCAAGCAAGGTTGTATCATCTTTACCAACCTCCTACTTTGCCAAGCATTTATTGGACACCTAAAGTGGGCCAGGCATTCTTCTAAGTGCAGAAAGTATTCTCTCTATTGTTCATAATTCCACCAAGGTGATTTCATTACTGTTTCATACCTGTTCCCCTTTTAACACACCCTGACCTCAAGACACAAGGTGAAATGATGACTTCGTCTTTTTGCAACTTAAAACATAAACATTGCCATGTTGTTGCTGTTGTTGTTAAGTGCCATTGAGTCAGTTCTGACTCAAAGGCACCCCATATAGGGTTTCCAACGAGCGACTGGGGAATTTGAACCACTGACTTTGCTGTTCAAACAGACCTTGAGGTTCAGTGCTTATCCCACAATGCCACACCAGGACTCCCTAGCCACACTATGGTGCTATTGTACCGTGGAGTCAGTTCTGACTCAGCGACCCTGTATAGGGTTTCTGAGGCTGCAAATCTTTATGGGAGTAGAAAGCCTCATCTTTCTCCCACAGAACAGCTGGTAGTTTTGAACTGCTGCATTTGAGGTTAGCAGTCCAACTCGTAACCACTATGCTACCAGAGCTCCTTGGTCAGGCGTTTCTTAGTCCTCAAGCTGGCATCTTTGCTTCTGAATACTTTAAAGAGGTCTTGTGCAGAACACTTGCCTAATGCCATATGTTGTTTGAATAGAGTTACTTTGAGGCAGAATCGACTTGATGGTACCTAACAACTTAAAAAAATTTTTTTTATAGAACTATTAGATTAATTTTCACATTGTTATAATTTTTTGGATACTATGTTTTGATGATGTTATACAGGCTTCAGGAGATTACAACTCCTAACAATTCCTATATGACAGAGCAGAACTGTCCAACGGTGCTCCCTAGGCTGTAATTCCAGGAACAGGCCACGAAGTCTTTTCTCCTGTGAAGTCACTCTTGGGCTTCAACCACCAACCTTTCAGTTAACAGCCCAGCATTAACCATTGTGCCACCAGGGCTCCTTATACCTTGATGTTGTTATGTTGTTGTGAAGTGTCGTCGAGTCCATTGTGACCCATAGTGACTTGGTATAGGGTTTCTGAGGAGCAGCTGGTGAGCTTGAACTGCAGACCTTGTAGTTCAAGCCAACTTTGCAGTGCAGCTGTTAACCCACAGAGCCACACCAGGACTCCATACCTTGATGGTGCTTCCATATCAGCATAGATAGTACATACCTTCTTTGAATGGCTTTCATGGTGACATGGTAGGGAAATGCTGTACAGATAGTCCCCAACTTACAACAGGGTTCTGTGCTGACAACTGTGTCATAAATCAGTTCTAACCTTAGTTGAACATCTCATTTTTGAAGCCTTCATTATTAGTATCTTGAATGATCAGTATCTTCATAAATCTTTATTTGTCTTTGGGGGTTGAAAATGTTCCATGTAAACTTAGATATATTTTAATACATACATAAACCAAAACCCAAGTCCACTGCCATCAAGTTGATTCTGACTCAGCAACCCTGTATAAAGTCTCCAAGATTGAAAATTTTTATGGGAGCAGAAAGCCTCATCTTTCTCCCTGAGTGGCTGGTGGTCTTGAACTGCCAATCTGGTGGTTAGCAGTCCAGTACTTATCATGTAGTGCCACATATGTATGTACATAAAAAATACACAAATCATAAAAATTTACTCTGATGATCAGGAACAGTTTGATAACATTGGCATTTTGTCAGTTATGGTAATAACTCCATTATGGAAGATTCTGGATTATCTGAAGTATTCCTGGAAATAAGCATGGTATTTCTCGTCAGAAAATTAGGAAGACTCGTCTATACATCCTCTTATGGTTTTCATATATTTGTGCTAACAACTTACTGTTTCCAAATCTGCCTTTGACTTCAGCAAAGAGATCAGCATTTGGGTCCGTGTTTTCAATTGGAGCCCTGATTTAGTTTTAAAAAAACTTTAGCTAATCTTCCACGGTAACATTGTTTGGCAATGTCTCTCCTTCCTCTTCCACATTCTTTCTTTCTTCTTCAAAATCCATTAAGTCCTGATTTGTCAATTTCCCTCCTTTGTGATCTGTGAGTTATTCCACATTGGGGTATCAAATTATAAACGCAAGTACTCTTGCCATATGGACAATTTTTCTGCTAATCTTTTCTATAACATTATCCCCATCAAATGCATCAAGTATGTTCACAAAACTCAGCAATATTTCCATATTCCCTGTATGAATTTTCCGGTAACTTCCTCCAGGAAGATGCAACATTCCAGTTACACTGAAGCTTATAATGCTATTGTACTGCCATCTGTTGCAGCTAGTGCCTGAGCAAACATAACAGATGTTCGTAAGTATGATAAGTTATAACTAGAATACATCCAAGTCAGAGCTACCTAGAATTGATTAAATCAGTTCCTTATTGATGACCAAGAGCTCCGGGGTGCAGTGATTAAGTGCTTGGCTGCTAACAGAAGGGTCATCAGTTCCAACCCACCAACCACTCCGAGGGAGAACTATGTGGCAGTATGTCACCTTAAAGATGTACAGCTTTGGGAATTCTGAGGAGCAGTTCTAGTCTGTCACCAGGAATCAGAACCAACTCACGGATAGTGGGTTTTGGTGTGTTTTAGTAGGTATCATTTCATTATTTTTAATCCTCTGCTAATATAAACAATGGAGTCCTGGTGTGGTGCTGTGGGTTAATGCACCGGATTACAAAATCAGCTTAATCCGCAAGGTTGGCAGTTCAAGCATAGCAGCTGCTCCTTGGAAATGCTATACAGTGGGTCAGAACCGACTTGATGGCACTTAACAGCAACAACAATATAAACAATGCTGCAAGAATACCTTTGCAGCATTTTGTGCATGTGTGTGAGTATGTTCAGAGGATCAATGATCGGAAGTGGATCAATAGTGACGTTAAAGAGTGTATGTTTTATCTAAGTGATCAACTTGCCTTCACTGAGGTTTTCATCAGTATACACTGTTGTTAGGTGCTGTTGAGTCAGTTCAACTCATAGCTACCCAGGGATTTGAGGCTTTAAATCTTTGTGGGAGCAGAAATCCTCAACTTTCTTCCGCGTGTCATTGTATGGTTGTGGTTATGTGCTTTGGAGTTGGTTCTGACTCATAGCGACCCTGGATAGGGTTTCAGAGGCTGTAAATCTTTATGGGAGCAGAAAGCCTCATCTTTTTCCCACAGAACAGCTGGTGGTTTCGAACTGCTGACCTTGAGATTAGCAGCCTGATTCATAACCACTATGCTACCAGAGCTCCTTGTCATTGTATGTTGTTGTTGTTATGTGCCGTGGAGTCGGTTCCAACTCATAGCGACCCTGCACAGGGTTTCCGAGGCTGTTAATCTTTACGGGAGCAGAATGCCTCATCTTTCTCCCGTGAAGCAGCTGATAGTTTCGAACTGCTGAGCTTGCGGTTCGCAGCCCGATTCATAACCACTACGCTACCAGAGCTCCTTTGTCAACTCCCAGCAAATAATGGAAGTGAGTACCTGCTTCCTAACAATCTCTTCCAGAGTGTTTCATTCAGGGTGAGAGGTTTGCTCATTTGAAATGTGAGATATGCGATTTCATTGTTTATTTACTTTTTCTAAAGTATTTTGTGAAGTGTAGCTCCATACAATAAGCACTGTGCTATATACCACAAGGTCCAAGGTTTGAGCCTGCAGCCACTCCACAGGAGACAGATGAGGCTTTCTGCTCCCATGAAGATTTAAAGCCTCGGAAAACCTAAGCAGGATCTCTGTGAGTCAGAACCCACTCAAGGACACTTAACAACAATAAAGCTATTTAGCTAGATTGTGTGTATGTGTGTAAACTGTCTGTTTATGGCTTGGCCCATTTTTCAGTTGTGTTGTTGGTTTTTTAAAAAATTGATTTGTGTCTTTATGTATTTTTTAAAAACTTAGTCCTTTGCTGCATGTGTTACTAATGATTCCCCAGTGTATTGTCATTATCTGTTGTTTGATTTTGTTTAGTGTGAATTATGTAATTTTTACACAGCTGGATTTATCCATTTGATGCTTTATGGCTTTGGGGATTTTTTCATACCTATCCAAGACTATGAAGCATTTCTTTCATGGTTTCTTCCAGTGACTAATGCTCATCTGGAGTTTATTTTGTATGATGAGTAAATATCTTACTTCAGTTTTATTTTCTTCTCAATGACTAGCTGCATGCCACATCCCCATTTTATGACATGTGTTTGCCACGACTGATATGAAATACCATCTTTGTCATTTTGCACATTCTTATATGTTTTAGAGACTTGCTCTGGATTTTATTTTGAATTAATAACATGGTGCTTTAATTACTCTAGCTTTATGTTATTTATATCAGCTGGTTTGACGAGTCTCCATTTATTAATTTTCTTTTTCAGCATTTTCCTAGATATTCTGGTGGTACTGTAGGATAAGCAGTAGACTGCTAACCACAAGGTTGATAGTTCAAACCCATGAGCGGCTCTGCAAGAGAAAAGTGAATCTGCCTACTCCTGTAAAGGTTTGCAGTCTTGGAAACCCTGTACAGGGTTACTATAAATTGGACCTTACTCAACAACATTTCTCTGCTAGTCATAAGGTTTTCAGTGACTAGCGATTCAGAAGTAGTTCATCACTCTTTCTTCCTAGTTTGTCTTTGTCTGGAAGCTCATCTGAAACCTGTCCACCACGGGTGACCCTGCTGGTTATTTAAAATACCAGTGGCATAGCTTCCAGAATCACAGCAACTCAAGCCACCACAGCATGACAGACAGATAGTGGTGGCCATTTGGTTTTATGTCAAAACTGTCACTTTAAATTTTGATATCAATCCTGATACAATCAAGATGTTCATTCCCAAGATGGCGGCTCCAGAAACAGCTGAACACCTTGAACTAGAAAACAATGGATTCTCACACTCTCTCTGTAGGATTCTCCTACAAATTCTCCCAGCTGTAAGCCCTCCAATCATACCTTTATATGTGTTTCAGAGTTCTAGCAACATCCCCTGAGCCTTCTTTGCCCAGTATTCCATGTTGTTATTGACGGAGCTCCTCACTGCATGTCTACCCGATCCGCCATCTTGATTGTATCTCCCTGATACATATTGATTTATCCCACCTGAATTTAGAGATCATCTAAAGAACAGATTTGATACATTAAACACTAAAGATCAAAGACCA
>NW_006408583.1:6052239-6064715 GCF_000296735.1 Chrysochloris asiatica
AAAAGAGGAAGACCCCCAACGAGATGGATTGGCCAGGTGGCAGCATTGATGGACTCAAGTGTGGCAGCAGTAGTGAGGTTGGTCCAGGATCAGACATTGTTTCGTTCTGCTGTGCATAAGGTTGTTATGAGTTGGTTCCAACTCGATGGCATCTGACAACAACTACAACAACATTTTTACAGCACATACATACACACACACACACACACATATGGGCTTCAAAACGTTTTTGGAAAAATGAGATGGATAATAATATGATTTTTCCATGTTGTGAGTTGAGTGAAGGTTTTCAGAGCAGATCATAAGTTTTACATTCAACAAATCATGTACTCTGCTTCATTACAATGATGGCAAGCCCTTCCATGTATTAAGGGTTAGCAGTATTAACCTCTAGTCACTTTCACATTGCATTCCTCTCTGTGTCTTCTGCTGTCTTCCTCTTTCCTCTGCTAACTTCCCTCTCCTTGTATATTGCCTACCTTGTCACGCTTTGTAGCATGTGTCTATTGTCTAGACTAGGATTGTCCCTCCCTTCTTCCCCTGTTACCATCAGAGATTTTTTTTTTTTCAAATCAAGAAAACTTTCCTTAACTTTTTATAACATTGGTCTTATACCATATATGTCCTTTTGTGATGCACTGATTTCACTCAGCATAATGTCTTCCAGGTTCTTATATGAATTTTTTTTTTTTCATTGTAAATACATTTTCTAAAAAAAAAATTAAGGTGTTTATTGTGGATTGAGTGAAAGTCTACAGGGTAGATTCTTATCTGAACTTTTTGAAGCCCCCTTGTATCTAGTGATCAAATACACATAGCACAAAAATTTTCCTATTAGCAGTTTTAAAACAGGATTTCACACCTCTTCATTCTGGTTCAACCCCTTACTGAGAATGTGCATTTCCACCCCAGATATATTGAATCAGAATCTACAGTTTATGTATACACAAGAGCCACCTGGGGATCTTGCTAAAATGTAGATTCGGATCCAGTATATCTGGGGTAGAAATGCACATTCTCAGCAGAGGGTCAACTGAATGAGCAAATTGGAAGCCCTGTGTGAAAGTGTTCAGGTCATTAGTGTTTAGTGCATTCACATTGCTGTGAAACCATCATTACTCTCTAGTTCCAGAACTTTTCCATCATTGCTAAAGGAAACCCTACACCCTTTACGCGATCATTCACCAATTCCCCTACTCCAGACCCTGACAACCATAAAACCAGCTTTCTGTCTATACAAAATCACTGAGAAGAAGTTTTGTGGTATTTTCATTTAAATCAGTTAGGTTTATTTCTAGTTCTTTTACCCATTAGGTAGCTAACAATGGGAGATTTTCTTCTACTGTACATTATAACTGAATATTGCTTCCATACTTAAAGCTATTGATTTTTTAAATATTGATTTTGTATATGTAGCCACATTTTTATAACTTTCTTACTTTTAAAAATATTTAATTCCTATTGGTTTTATTCATTTTCCATTCTAGGTATATGATCCTATCATCTGAAAATACTGATAACTTAAACCCCTCGGAAATTTTCAACTGGTCAGTTTCTTGTCTTCTCTAATTATATTGGCTTCTATTTCCAGAAGAGTGTTGAAAGGCAGTAGTGATATGATAGTTCTTGACTGTTGCTGATTTCCATGGGAATGTTTTCCATTAAGATTAACCTTGTCTTTTGGCATAGAATCTCTCTTCCTTTTTTCATGTAAATTCATCAGTATGGCGGCCTCCATGTGTTTGCACATGTTATTTCTTCTCCTCACTTGGAAATGACCCTTCTAAATGTCATCTTTATAATGGAGTGTTCCTCATGATTCAGCTATTTGTCAATCCCTCCTCTGTTTCCCCACAATGTTCAGCATATTTGACTAATGCAATATGTCATTTGATTTCTTGACTGCTGCTTCCTTGAATGTTGATAGTGGATCTAAGCAAATCGAAGTCCTTGACAACTTCAATTTTTTCTCCATTTATCTTGATGTTATTTATCAGTCCAGTGATGAGGATTTTTGTTTGTTTTACACTGAGGTGCAACTCATACTGAAGGCTGTGGTCTTTGATCTTCATCAGTAATTATTTTAAGTCCTCTTGGGTTTCCGTAAGCAAGGTTGCATCATTGTCATATCACAGCTTGTTAATGATTCTTCCTTCAATCCTGATGCCATGTTCTTCTTCGTATAATTCAGCTTCTCAGATTATTTGCTCATCATACAGATTGAATAAGTATAGTGAAAGAATACAACCTTGGCACACATCATTTCTGATTTTAAATCACTCTGTGTCCCCTTGTTCTGTTCAAAAGACTGCCTCTTGGTCTACTTAGAGGTTCCTTAATGAGCACAATTAAGTGTTCTGGAATAACCATTCTTTGCAATGTTATCTGTAAATTGTCATGATCCACTCAGTCAAAAGCCTTTGCAGAGACAATAAAACCATCTTTCTGGTATTCTCTGCTTTCAGCCAAGATCCAGCTGATGTCAGCAATGATATCTCCTGTTCCACATCCTTGTCTGAATCCAGCTTTTACTGTTGCAGCCACTAATGCCTAGAATTTATCTTTATGTGTTCCATTTCATTTTTGGAAACTTCCAATTTTCCTAGATTCATATGTTATACATTCCATGTTCTGATTATTAATGGATATTTACAGCTGTTTCTCCTCATTTTGAGTTGTGCCCCATCAGCAAATGAAGATCCCAAAAGCTTGCTCCATTCGTGCCATCATGGTCAACTCTACTTTTAGTAAGCAATTCTTCCCCAGTTGTATTTTGAGTGCCTTCCAACCTGAGGGGCTCATCTTTCAATACTATATCTGGCATGATTCTGGTGCTGTTCCTAATGTTTCAATATTCTGTGTCTGCTACTAGCTGACAGTGTCCCATTGCTAGTCATAAGACTTTCAGTAGGTAAACATTCAGATGTCGTCTGCCTCTCCTTCTTCCTTCGTTCTTGTTGTTGTCAAGTGCTGTTAAGTCAGTTCTGACTCATATCGACCCTGTATAGAGTTTTCCTAGGAGTGGCTGGTAAGGCCAACCCTGCAATTCAAACGACCTTGCATTCCAGCACATTAACCCGCAGTGCCACACCAGGACTCCCTCCTTCTTCCTAGACTATCTTAATTTAGAATATTAACTTGGAATCTCAGCTGAAACCGGTCCACTATGGGTGACCCTGCTGCAATTTAAAACACTGGTGGCATAGCTTCCAGCATCATAGCAACACGTGAGTCACCACAGTACAGCAAACTGACAGAGGAGAGGTGAATCTGCAACCTAGTGATCAAAGATTGATATTTCTTGCAGTAATCTTTCCTCTGAACAAGTACATTCAACTAGCAACTTGATACATGCAAATTAAGACCATACCACAATATCTATCCTGACTGAAACAGAACTCTTCATTTCTTGTGCCTCTAAATCTTTTGTTCCCTCTCCTCTATCTTCCCTATCTCATCCATTGATAGTAGAGCCATCATTGATTTAACTCTTTCCCACATCTTAGCAAAGTCTAGGAGGCTCTGACACCAAAACATATGCTGATCCCAACTCTTTGTCACCACCCCCACTGCAGTTGTAATTAATAATCAGTCCAATCTACCCTTGATTTTTGCTTAGACTCTTACTGTCTGTCCAAAGTGTAAGTGTTCATCCTATTTCTGTTCTTTTTGCATATAAGCCATTTTCTACACTGTAACTCAAAAGACCTCTCAAAAGATTAAAATAGCTTATTTTCTGAAGAAAATCAAAGACAGAAGAAAGCAATCAGTCCAAAGAATTAGTGGACCATATGAACACCAGCATCCAAGGAAATAATTAGTCCAAAGTATTAATGGACCATGTGAACCCAGCCTCCATGACCCAGAGACCAGAAGAACTAGATGGTACGCAGCTTCCACTGCTGACTGCTCTGAAAGGGATCACAACAGGAACTCCAGGATAGAGTGGGAAGAAAATGTAGCTCAAAACTAAAAAAAAACAAAAAAACAAAAAAACTACAAGGTCAGGTTCACTGTTCTGATAGAAACTGGTGGAACTCTTGAAATAATGGTGTTTAGACACCCTCGAGCCTAGAACTGAACTCACTCCCTCGGCTCAAATGTCAACCAACAGATAGGCCTATAATGTAATCAATAATACCAGGAGGGTATGCACTCCTTAGAACAGTCAACCATAGGAGATCAAAAGGGTAGCTTTTGCCCTGCCTTAAAGCTCAGAAGGCAGGAAGGGATAGGAAAAAGAGACAAGTGGAAATGGGAAACATAGAGGAAGTGGGATGTATGCCATTACAATGTAGGGATTGCAATCAATATCATAAAACAAAATGGGTATTAATTATTGAATGGAAAATACCAATTTTCTTTGTAAACTTTCACTCAGATCACATTGTAATGGTTAGGGTTTTGTGTCAATTTGACTAGGTCAGGATTTCCAGAAGTTTGTCAGTTGGGATGTGCTTATTCCCATGGTGATGAAACCTAATGTGATGGTGGTGGTGATGTGCTGTGGAGTCAGTTCTGACTCATAGTGACCCTGTGTGGGGTTTCTAAGGATGTAAATCTTGGCATGAGCAGAAAGCCTCATTCGAACTGCTGGCCTTGAGGTTGGTAGCCCGCCTTTACCAGAGTTCCTTGAAACCTAATATTGTTGTTAAGTTGTTAAGTGCTGTTGAGTCAATTCCAACCCATAGTGACCCTGTATAGGGTTTCCAAGGAGTGGCTGGTGAGCTTGAACCACTGATCTTGTGGTTCAAACCAAACTTGCAGTCCAGTGCACTAACCCACAGTGCCACACCAGGACTCCTATTGCCCTACTAAAAGAGCATATAGTGGGTTACAAGTTGGGCCACTAACCACAGGTCAGTAGCTTGAATCTACCAGCCACTCTGCAGAAGAAAGATGAGGCTTTCTGCTCCTACAAAGATTTACAGCCTCAGAAACCTTACACAGGGTCACTATGATTTGGAACAAGCTCCATAGCACACAATCACCACCACCACCATGCCCTACTCAATTGAAAACTCTATGTGAACAGTAACATTGTCTGAATTGTCCTTAAGGGCTATGCTTAGTACTTGAAACACTTTCTGTCAGAGAGTGAGCACGTAGAAAAAAAATATTTGTTGAGTGAATTAAATAAAAAAAACAAAACAAATATATAGTACCTTGCGGTACAGTAGAATCAGCACTGGAATGCTAATTACAAGGCCAGCAGTTCAAATCCATGAGCTGCTTCTTGCAGACCCTATACAGGGTTGCTCTGAGTCAGAACCGACTCAATGACACTTAACAACAGCAACAGTACCAACTAACTCAGGTACGTGATATAAGTCCTTATAAAAATGGCAACATGGGAATGCGTTCCTCCCCTGCTTCATGAATGGACACATGAAGCAGGTCTTTCCAGCGGTCATCTAAACTGGGTGAGAGTTTTTGTGACAAGCAGTTTTCACAGTGAACCCATGGCCACACATGATGAGGGGCACTGGTCTGAAGATGACAAGCAGCTGGCCAGAATTTTGAGACCACACATTGCTGGTAGAGTGCTGTGTAATGCTAATGAGTGATTTAAAAAAAATTTTTTTTTTACTGTGTTAATTTAAAACTCTTTCCATGATGTTGTTGTCTGAGTTGAGGGGGAAAAAAAATTGTAATTTAAAACTAAAAAGAAAATGAAAACTCCAAAAGTGTAGAAACAGTTTGGTGGGCTTTGTTTAGCCAATGAAAGTAACTTCATGGGTAGATTTAGTTCTGCAAACCATTAGTATTAAATCATTTTCTCCTCACTGCCACTAAATAAATATCAAATGAATAGTCAGAGTATTAATTTAAAGTGGGTTCCAAATTATTTGCCTGCCCAGTATCATCATACCTTGGCATATGCTGAACTTGTCTAATTCACCTTTCCCCCAAATCATTGCGCACAGCCCTTGATAAAAGCTGATCCTCACTAAATGTGTATGCAGTGAAAGGGGCAGGTGAGAATCTTGTCTTTTCCCTTGGCATCCAAAGAGCTTGGATATCTGTGCTCTCAGCAGCAACTTCTTTCTCTAAATGAAGCATCCAATGTGAGAGACTGTTCCCCATGGCCCCTCAAAGAGTTTACAGCAGGAAGAATCAGATACACAGAGTCTGCCGTGTGTTTAGATTACTCCAAACCAACAGAATAATGTGGCCAGACTCCATTACAGCTTTTTCCCCCCAAGGCTTGAAATCTTCCAAACATCTCTCTGGGTGTATTGGAAATCTCAGTGTCGATGCATTTAGTGTAATTAGATTCAGCCAGCCTCGGTAACTCTGGTATGTGTGATGTAATTAGCAAAGCAACTAGTTGAATGCTGTTTGTGCTGCCTTGAAGGCATCCTTCACAACAAACGGCCCCATTTGGGGAGGAGGTGAGATGCTGACACTGTATGGGAGATGCTGCAACTGTAAACATTGCCTATGTTGATTGTCAAAGATAGGCATGTTCTAATTAAGACTGTGAAATGGTTCTCCTTTCTCCAGTAGACAAGTTCTCAATACATTTTTCATCTGGCAGTGAAACTTTCAGGCTTGAGCTCCACCCAAAGTGAAGTTTAATTTTTTCCAAATCTTAACAATAGTTATCTTTTCTTCCTAGGGAATCTTTGCATTTTGCGGGGAGTGGAGTGTGTATCTTCTAACGTGAGAGTATTTTCTTCTTCCAAGATGAGAGTGTTCTTTTTTTTAAAAGAATTGAGCACCAGCTCTCCTAAATGTTGTTGTTGTTAAGTGCCGTCAAGTCAGTTGTGACTCATAGCAACCCTGTGTCAAGTTTCCAAGGAGTGGCTGGTGGGTCTGAACTGCTGATCTTGTGTTCCACTGTATTATCTTGCAGCGCCACACCAGGACTCCTAAATAGTGTACAAAATTAAAAACCAGGGCTCCTAAATACTGTACAAAATTAAAAAAACATTTTTTTTTAAAGATACGTAAGGAATAAATCCTCCACCACTAGAAATAATGAACTGTTTGGAGATTGTAAAGGTAGTGATGGTAGTGAGGACTTAGCAAGTGTAGCAGCCAAGGAACGGCTGCTCAGCCAGGAGTACCTGTCGTAGGTAAAACAATGACTCCTCCAGATGCCCTTGTTCTCATCCCTAGAAACGGAGAATACGTCAGGCTACATGGCAGAGAAAAATCAAGGCTGTGGCTAGAATTGAGTGAAACTTAAAAATGATGAATACCCTACGTTATGCTTTGGATAAAATGAAGATAGCAATGCAAAGGGTACCTCACAGTTGGCAGTGGCTATAGTGGGACAGTGGGAAGGTTGGGCACGGTGAGAGGGAAGCTGGGCATGAAAGGGAGATGGTGAGCTGCCCACACCAATGACTAGTCCATTGGAAAGGGCACCGTGGGCAGGGGACAGGGTGGGGCTGGCATCAGGCCCACTTTCAATTCTTGGTTCTGCCCCTGTCGGCTGTGACCATTCTGAGCACAAACTCAGTTTCTCTCAAACGTCTCCCCACTCAAGGGAACCCCGTGTGTGCAGATTAGAACACCTCCTTAGTGTTTTCAAGGCTGTGGCCTTCTGAAAGGGCCTGTCTTCTGATGCACTCTTGGTTTGAACCGTCATCCTTTCAGTTTGTGCTTGAGCACTTCACCCAGAGACTGTCTGAGTATTAGAATTCTCATCTGTAAAATGGGACAGCAGGCCTTCCTCTGTCTTCCAGAGTTGTTAAGATCACGTGAGGAACATGATTCTGTGGGAGAATCATGAGGCTTTCTGCTCCCGTAATGATTTACAGCCTCAGAAATTTACAGCCTATGGAGGGGCACTGTGAGTCAAACCGGTTCCACTACACACTACCACCACCACCACCACCACCACCATCAGTGAGAAACATGCATTGGTTATTTGTGTATGTGCTATGGGATACATTATGTGGTGGGAAGCTCGAAGATTTGCATCTCTAAAACAAGCAACTTGGCTTTCCTTTACTCCAAATATCCTTGAATTCTAGCTGATACAGTAGAGAAAAACCTTGTAGCCACCAAGTCTGTCTCACAACTAACTAACACCAAGCTATAGCTAAGGTTTTGGTGAAAACCCCACATCTGATCTTACTGGTTATGTTGGGCATGTTTCCCATCAGATTTGACATGATTAGACTGCTTAGCTGTGAAATCAGCAGAAAATCCCTCCCAGCCCAGAGATATCAATTCTCAATGTGCAAGAGGCCTCCTGCTCTCTGCAAAGCACTTGGCATTGCAACTAGAGGGCCTCTTTCCCCAACAGCAACTCAGCAGGTAAACTGAGAAACTCAGCAGGCAAACTCAGAATGGATACTGAGACAAGAGACACACTTGATTTCTAGGCTTCTCTGTCATCTTCCTGCAGGACAAATGTACATGGCATCTTGACTAGAGCCAGTGGGAAGATACGGATGGCCTTTAGACCAGAAGGAGGAGGTTCTGTTTCTGCAGCATCATCTTTTAACCCCTGCCCTTCCACCAGCCTGGTTCCTTCTTCTTTTCCTCAAGCTTGTTCCACATCAGGGCCTTTGTACCTCTTCCCTGTATACCCTACACCCAGAATGATCTGTTTCCAGATTTCCACATGGCTGACTCCTCTCTATTTGGGCCATGGTTGTCCCTTACCACTGCTAATGGTGCCCATATCCAACTCCTGTGCTCTCTAAGTTACCTAGTGCTATCACATAAGCACCACAAATGGGTGCCGTCAAGTCAGTTCTGACCCATAGCAACCCTGTATAGGGTTTCTGAGGAGCAGCTGGTGAGCTTGAATCACCTACCTTCCAGTTCAAACAGCTTTGCAGTCTGGAGCATTAACCCACAGCACCACACTAGGACTCCACCACAAATGGGTGGGTGGCTTTTAAATACAGAAATGTGTTTTCTCATGAGTTGGTAGACTAGAAGTTCGAATGAGCATCTCAGCCATGCCATTTTCTTCTGTGAGCTTCCCTCCTAGTTTCTGATGTCTGCCAGTGATCCCAGAATTCATTTGCTTTTTGAGGATTTGCCCATGTGTGTCTGTGACTCTGTGTTTAATCTGCTCTTTCTTTAACACAGAAGTGATTAGATTTAGAACCCATCCTACTGAGCTGTGATCTAATTAGCATAATGAAGTGACCCTATTTCCAAACAGGATCACATCCACAGGTGTAGGGATTAGGGTTCCAAGTTTTGGGAGGTGAGCACTTTCCCATCTGATTTATTTTCTTGAATTTGCTCATTTTACTGAAATCTTTAATTCCTTGTTGCTTTCTGTCTGGCTTGAATGTAAGCACCATGAGAACAGCCCTTATCCATCCTAATCAGTACAGCGTCTGAGAACCTGGGTCAGAGCTTGGACACTTGAGGCACATTTTGAGGCACATTTTCGTGGATGAACTTGAGGCACGTTTTGCTGGATGAACTGCACTGGGCATCCATCATACCAAGCACACTGCAGGCATTTTCCTCAGTGGCTCTGAGTCAGAACCAACTCTAAGGCACACAACCAACCAACCAACCAACCAACCAGCCATGGCTACAAACCAGTTCCTTCTGGTTTGAGCTCCTGCTGAGAATTTGCATTTTCACCCTAGATACAGTGAATCACAATCTCCATTTTAACAAGATCCTGAGGTGAGTCATCTGTGGATCTTGGTAGAATGTAGATTCTGACTCAGTATGTCTCAGGTGGAAATGCAGATTTTCAGGAGAGGTCAAACCAGAACCAAGTGTTTCAAAGCCTTGCTCATACCAGCTCTGTGAGGTAGGCTTTGTTCTTGATTTACAGATGAGCTAGCAGAGGCACAGAGAGTCTGAGGGACTGGACCAAGATCCCATAGTGTGTAAGGAGGGAAGTTGCATCATTCCGAGTGGTGACTCCCAGCACTGAATGTGAGGACCACACAGTTCATGGCCTTATTTCCACACTACTCTTCTGACCACAGTCTTAAAACTAGTGCTTGTCAAATTTTAATGGGTGTTCACATCATCTGGAGACCTTGTTAAACTGCAGAGTTTAATCCTGCAGATTTGGGAAGAGGTTCTCTATGTCTAACAAGGTCTCAGGTGATGCTTTGATTTGAGAACTGTGTCAGCTATTTGCAAAACAAAGGCAGGAAAGGAAGGACCTGCTAAATTTGTGATCAAATCAATTGCTGCAGCTGAGCAAAGACAGCAGCGGTTTGATTTCTTCTTCCCTGTAGAAGCAGATGTTATCCCAGCGCCCTCTGCAGTCTGGTCAGACTGAGTCCCAGAAACTTGGTAATAGATCTAGCATATGTTTCTGAACTTGAGTTTGGTTTCCAGTTGTGTAGTATTTGGCTCAAGACCAATGACTAAATTGAGCCAACTCCAGTCATCTCTTCAGCAATAAGCATTTCCTGCCCTCCCCCAGTGCCCCCAATTTTATTTCATTCCTGTACCCCAAATGCAATTATCCAATTCTAAACTTCAAATAAGAGGCTTGCCTGAGGTTTAGCAGTTTCTGAGAGTGCCTAGAATTTTCCCCATCAAGAAAACAAGTATAAAACATTTGCCCTAATTATTTTAGAGGGTTGCTGCTGGTCTCAAATATGGAGAATGTTTTAAAAGTAGAATACAATATCTCCCAAAGTGTGCTTGGAATTGATTTTAGATAGGACAAAGATCCAGTATTTAATAACATCAACTGTAGGGTAGGAAAGTTATTCCCTGTTCAAGTTTGTTTCAACCTTGCTATTGATTTAGAAGAAGGCTTCACTTTAGCACTTGTATGTCTCAGACATGCCTTTCTCTGTCTTTGTTTTAAATCAGAGAGAGTGAACCAGTGAGTAAGTCACAGTATCTAACTAGAATTTAATATTATTTTTTTGTTTTATTATACTTATTTTTGTGATTACCTTCTATTTGTAGCAAATGACAAAATGAAGCATGGTTTCTATTTAAGATAATTATATAAACCTTTCTCTAAAAATAAATGTAAATGAAACGTGCAAGATGTTTAAAATATATAGTGACATTCGTTTTAAAATGGATCGTTTACAGATATGGTAGATACTGTGAAGGTGTTGCGCAAAAGGCCCACTCTTGGAAAATAATACATAAGGAGCACACAGAAGTGTGGCTGTGAGACCAAGACCCCTGACAGCTATTTGTCCATCTCCTGCTTGACATGTGGACACTTCACACGGCTGGTGCTGGGCTAGTGACTTCTCTAGAGAGTCCTCAGTTAGGGCCCACAGGATGAACATTAATCTCCACCAAGAATGGGCAACTAACTCCCTCTAGGTCCTTATCTGTGGAGTCTTTTGGGGAACAGTAAACAGCATAAACATATGTTGAGTCAGAAGGTGGTGCTAGCCAGGGAATGACTATAACTTCTCAGGGATCCTCTCCTTCCAGCCAGGGTGACTCAGTGGATCCAGTGGAAACCAGGGAATTCTAAGTTATCGCTATGCACCCTGCCATATGAGAATGATGTCACACTCTTATATAACATGTTATATTTGGTAAGATGCCTTCTTTCTTCTGTTGTTGTTGTTGTTGTTAAGTGCCGCCAAGTCGATTCCGACCCATAGTGACCCTGTACAGGGTTTCCGAGGCTGTAAATCTTTTACGGGAGCAGAAAGCCTCATCTTTTTCCCGCGGAGTGGCTGGTAGTTTCAAACTGCTGACCTTGCGGTTCGCAGCCCGATTTGTAACCACTACGCTACCAGAGCTCCTTTCTTTCTTCTGTAATGGTATATAAGGGCTTCCCTCATGTGAGAGAGCAGAAGGGCAAGAGGTGCCTTCTACCTGCGCTGACTGATGTTTTGTAGAATAAAAGAATCTTCCCACTGCACCTCGAGGGTTCTTTTGGCTGCCTGACACTGTGAACCTGTGGGGTACTGAGAAACCCCTCCAATATAGCATATCAAAGATTCATTATCTTGCATTTGCCTGTGGTAGAGACAAATCAATTGTTGTGCTCTGGGCTTCTATTCACAATGGTTACAAGTTATGGTGTTGGAGGAGAATATTAAAAGTACCAAGAGCTACCAAAGAACAAACAGATCTGTGTTGGAAGAAATACAGCCAGAGTGCTCCTGGGAAGCCAAGATGGCCAAATTCGTCTCTCATATTTCGGGCATATTATCAGGAGGGGCCATTCACTGGAGAAGGATATCATATTTGGTAAAGTGGAGGGTCGGAGAAAAAGAGGAAGACCCCCAGCAAGATGGATTGGTACAGTGACAGCAGCGATGGGCTCAGGCATTGCAAAGATTGTGAGGTTGCCCAGGACTGGGCAGTGTTTTGTTCTTTTGTGCATAGGGTCGCTATGAGGCAGTGCCAACTTGATAGCACCTAACAATGACAACAGAAGATCCAGAGTGATTGTAAAAAGATGTCCATTTTGTGGTGATGCCCTAAATGATACCGGAAGGGACCAAAGGACTTAAAAGCTGCTTCTTGAACTGTCAAGGTAACACAATACAGTAGAAATAACATGAGCTTCCAACAATGTGCAAGTTGGA
>NW_006408583.1:6064815-6076148 GCF_000296735.1 Chrysochloris asiatica
ATGGTGTTGGAGAAGAATATTAAAGGTACCATGGACTGCCAGAAGAACAAACAAATCTGTGTTGGAGAAGTACAACCAGAACACTCATTAGAAGCCAAGATATCCAGACTTCGTCTCATATACTTCAGACATATGATCAGGAGATACCAGTCCATGGAGAAGGACATCATGTTTGGTGAAGTGGAGGGACAGTGAAAAAGAGGGAGACCCCCAATGAGATGAATTGGCATAGTGCCAGCAACAGTGGGCTCAACTGTAACAGCTATTGTGAGAATGGTGCAGGACCAGGTGACATTTTGTTCTGTTGTATGTAGGGCCACTATAAGTCGGAACTGACTCGATAGCATCTAACAACAACAACATCCAACAACAATTTGGAATCAAATTCCAGCCCAGCCAACTGCTATTTGAGTGGCCTTGGGTACTTTACTTGACATAACTGTGTCTCAATGTCCTCATCTATATATTGGATGAAAATAGTTACTAGATCATTGACTTGCTATGTGCTTAAATATACTGATGTGCTTAAAGCACTGAACACAGTGCCTGGCATACTGTCGCTACAGAATCATTGATTTGTTGTTGTTGTTAAGTGTCGTCAAGTCAGTTCTGATGCATAACAACCCTGCATAGGGTTTCTGAGGAGTGATTGGTGGGTTTGAACCACTGACCTTGTGATTAGCAATCCAGTGCTTATCCAACAGTGCCAGTTGAACTCTAACTCATGGCCACCTGTGTATAAAGTACTGAAGTGTTGCTTGGTCTTCTGCTATCCTCATGGTGGTTGGTGTACTTGTTTCTGTCCTTGAAGCCACTGTGTATGTAAGTGCCTTCAAACCTAGGAAGCTTGTCGTACAGCTTTATATCAGAACATATGCTTTTCTTATCCGTAGGGTCTTCACTGGCTAATTTTCAGAAGTCGATCGCTAGACCTATCTTCCTAGTCTATGTTAGTCTAGAAACTTCACTGAAACCTGTCCACCATGTTGATCCTACTGGCATTTGAAATGCCAGTGGCATAGCTCCCAGCATCCAGTAACATGCAAACTATCTTTGATAAACTGACATACAGGTGGTTAGAATAATTGAACACTTTTACTTATTTACTATTTCCACTAATCTTCCTTCTTCCATTTCAAAAGGGTTTAAAACAAAAGGTGACAGCTAGTGTTGCTGCCTTTCCACTTAAATATTGTTACCATGTTAGGTGCTCTTAGCATGTAGTCCTTAGCAGAGATATGTTATCATCTACACAGACTGTTTAAATGATATAAACCTGCTTGGTAAAAATTCATTTTCTTTAAAGTGCATTCCTTTAAATGATTTTGTGCTAAATGGTATGTCAAATTCACTGTGCAGTGAGGGCTGGGTGTAGGAAACGGCTTGTTAATTTAAGGTGTTTGAGTAGGAGACTGGCATGATTTTAAGACTCACTGTGGATTGGTGGACAGTGGACCTGGACACAGGGATCCTGCTCAGTTACCCTAGTGATTCCAAGCAGTTGTAAGAAGTTAGTGTGTGTGGCCTCATCACTCTGGGTTACACCTGGGGTCACACCCTCACCCTATTGCTTGTATCACGGCCAACATGTTAGGCAAGTCATCTAATCTTTAGTCTAATTTCCTCTAGAAAATGGGGAGATGCGAATAGTACAGTCTTGTGTCATTTTATACAAAGGTATGTTTCTGAAAATTTGGTATAATTCAAAACTCGCATAAGGAAATCAAGACAAATTTACTTATAAGAATGAATAGAGTGAAATGTACATTTATATTCCAATGAAATTTTTAGATTTTTAACTTCAAGCTCTTATCTCTGGATGATTTGAAATTTTCAAACATAGATGTGTTTTATTTAAAATATCAATGAGTATCATTGATGAAATGAAAGACTGCCTAGTCAAACCTCCTTCTCACAATGATTCCTATGTTGAAGGCCATTGTCATCCATCTCACTGAAGAACTTCCTCTTTTTTGCTGACCCTCTATTTTATCAGGCATGGTATCTTTCTTCAGGAACAAGGTCCTTCCTGATATGTCCAAAGCACATGAGAAGAAGTGTCATCATCCTTACTTCTAAGAAGCATTCTGACCGTACTTCTGCTAAGCAGATTTGTTTGTTCTTCTGGCAATCCATGGTACATTCAATATTCTTTGCAAACACCATACTTCAATGTATCTCTTCTTCTTCAGTCTTACATCTTTGTTGTCCAGGTTTTGCACACCTATGGTGTGATTAAAAATACCAAGGTTTGAGTCAGGCATACCTTAGTACTCAAAGTGACATCTTGGCTTGTTAACACTTTCAGGACATCTTTGCAGTAGAATTGTCTAATGAAATACATCATTTTACTTTTTAACTTGTTTCCATGGATGTTGACTGGGGATCCAAATAAAACGAAATCCTTGGCAATGTCAGTCTTTTCTCCATTTATCATGATGTTGTTTCTTGGTCTAACTGTGGAGCTTTGTTTTATTCATGTTGATTTTAGTCCAGACTGAAAGCTACTTTGATCTTTATCAGGAAGTTCTTCAGCTTTCAGCAAGCAAGGTGGTGTCATCTGCACATCACAGATTATTAATGAGCCTTCCTCCAATCCGGATGCCGTGTTCTTCATATAGTCCAACTTCTTGAATTATTTGCTCAGCATACAGATTGAGTAAGTGTGGTGAAATGATACAACCTTGATGCTCACCTTTCCTGATTTTAAACTGTGCAGTATCCCCTTGTTCTGTTTAAACAACTGCTCTTGTTCTATGCACAGGTTCTGCATGAGCACAGTTAAATGTCCTGAAATTTACATTCTTCAGAAAGTATCCATAATTTGTTATAATACACAGTTGAAAAAAATTTATAGTCAATAAAAAACAGGTAAATATAGTGAATAAGGAGGATCGTAGAAGAATTGATGCCTTTGAGTTGTGGTGTTGGAGGAGAATACTGAAAGTGCCATGGACTGCCAAAAGAACCAATAAATCTGTTTTGGAAGAAGTGCAGCCAGAGTGCTCCTTGGAGGCCAGGATGGCTAAGCTTCGTCTCTCCTACTTTGGACATATTGTCCGGAGGAAACAATCACTGGAGAAGGATGTCATGCTGGGTAGGGTGGAGGGTCAGAGAAAAAGAGGAAGACCCCCAACGAGATGAATCAGCCAGGTGGCATCATTGATGGACTCAAGTGTGGCAGCGGTAGTGAGGTTGGCCCAGGATCGAACATTGTTTCGTTCTGCTGTGCATAGGGTCGCTATGAGTCGGTTCCGACTCGATGGCACCTAACAACAACAACAACATCTTTCTGGTATTCTCTGCTTTCAGCCGAGATCATCTGACCTCAGCAATGAAAAACCTCATTGCGTGTCCTTTTCTGAATCTGGTTTAAATTCCTGGCAGTTGCCTACTAATGTACTCCTGCAATTGTCTCTAAACTATCTTCAGCAAAAGTGTGTTTTTAATGATATTGTTAGATAATTGCAACATTCTGTTTGATCACCTTTCTTTGAAATGGACATAAATGTGGATTTCTTCTAGTCGGGTGGCTAGGTGGCTGATTTCCAAATTTCATGGCATATGAGTAAGCACTTCCAACATTGCATCTATTTGCTAAATAATACCTCAACTGTTATTCCTTCAACTGTGGGAATCTTGTTTTTTGCCAGTGCTTTAAGTGCAGCTTGGACTTTTCCCTTCAGTATCATTGGTTTCTTGTTCATATGCTACTACCCGAAATGGTTTAACATCAACCAATTCTTTTAGATACAGTGACTGTGTGTATTCCTTCTATCTCATTTGGAAACTCCCTGCATCATTTAACATTTTGCACATGTTCTTATTGTTTTTACATCCCATCCAGTTGGTTCCAAATCATAGTGACCCTATGCACAACAAAATGAAACACTGCCCAGTCCTATGCCATCCTTAATGGTTGTTATATTTGATACCCTGGTTATAGCTACCGTTCAGTCCATCATCTTGAGTACTTTCTTTTTTGCTGACATCCCTCCTGATAACATGTCCACAGTATGTAGGACAAAGTCACTTCATAATAGCATTTTTACTTCATTTATCCAAGACATATCTCTTTATTCTTTTGGCAGTCAGTACTATTATTCTTTTCCAACACAGTAATTCAAATGCATCGACTCTTCTTCGGTCTTCCTTATTCATTGTCAAGCTTTCATATACATATGACGCAATCAGAAATTTGGGTGCACCTTTGCCTGCAAAGTGACATCTTTGCTTTTTTAACATTTTAAAGAGGTCTTTTGCAGCAGATTTGCCTAGGGCAATACTCATTTGATTTATTGACTGCTGCTTTCATGAGTATTGATTGTATATCCACGTAAAATAAAATCTTTGATACCTTCAATCTTTTCTCTGTTTATCATGATGTTATTTTTTGGTCCAGTTGTGAGGATTTTTGTTTTCTTTACAATGAGGTGCAATCTGTACTGAAGGTTGGAATCTTTGATCTTCATTTAATAAGTACTTCAAGTCCTCTTTGCTTTCAGCAAGCAAGGTTGTATCATCAGAATATTGCAGGTTGTTGATGAGTCTTCCTCCAATCCTGATGCCATGTTTTTATGCATATAATACAGCTTCTCGGTTGCTTGCTCAGCATACAGGTTGAATAAATATGATGAAATGATCCCATCTCGACATACACCTTTCCTGATTTTAGATCATTCCATATCCCCTTGTTCTGTTGGGACAACTGCCTCTTGGTCTTTGTACAGGTTTCTCACATGTTCTGAAATGCCCATTCTTCTAAATATTATTTATAATTTGTTGTTTTCCACACAGAATGTCTTTGCATAGTCAATAAAAAGCAAGTAAACATCTTTCTGGTATTCTCTGCTTACAACCAATATTCACCTGATGTTGGCATTGATATCCCTAGCTCCATGTCATCTTTTGAATCCTGCTTGAGTTTCTGGCAGCTCCTTGATGATGCACTGCTGCAACCGTTTTTTGAATTATCTTCAGGAAAAATTTACTTGTATGTGATATTAATGATACTGTTTGATTATCTCCATTCTCCATTGGGTCACCTTTCTTTGGAATGGGCACAAATATGGATCTCTTCTAATCAGGTGGCCACATAACAGTCTTCCAAGTTTCCTAGCACAGATGTATGAGTACTTCCAGAACCACATCAGTTTGTTGAAATATTTCTATTTATGGTCTGTCAATTCTGGGAGCCTTGTTTTATGCCAGTATCTTCAGTGTAGCTTAGACTTCTCCCTTCAATAACATTGGTTCTTGATTATAAGCTATCTCTTGAAATGGTTTAACAACAACCAATTTTTTATATTGTTGTTGTTGTTAAGTGCCGTCGAGTCGGTTCCGACCCATAGCGACCCTGTACAGGGTTTCTGAGGGTGTAAATCTTTACGGGAGTAGAAAGCCTCATCTTTCTCCTGCGGAGCGGCTGGTAGTTTCGAACCGCTGACCTTAAGGTTTGCAGCCCGATTCGTAACCACTACGCTACCAGAGCTCCTTAATTTTTTTTTTTATTTTTTTTTTAGCGACTATGTATTCCTTCTGTCTTCCTGCATCATGCAACATTTTGCCCACAGAATCCCTCAGTATTTCAATTTGAGGGTTGATTTCTTTCTTCAGTTCTTTCAGCTTGAGAAATGCTGAGCGTGCTCTTGCCTTTTGTTTTTCTAACTCCAGGTATTTGCACATTTCATGATAATACTTTGTCTTCTCAAGTTGCTGTTTGAAATATTCTAGTCACCTCTTTTTCTTTACCATTTCTTCCATTTATTTTAACTACTATTCAAGAACAGGATTCAGAGTTTCTTTAAACATCTACTTTGGTCTTTTCTTTCTTTCCTATTTTTAATAACCTTTTGGTTTCTTTCTCTTTCTTTGACCTTTTGGTTTCTTTATTTATGATGTTCTTGATGTTATTCCACAATTTATCTGCTATTGTTCATTAGTGTTCAGTGCATTAAATCTATTATTCATCTGTTTTCTAAATTTTGTTGTTGTTGTTGTTAAATGCTGCCGAGTCCTTAAATTTAGGTGGAATATGTTCAGGGTCCTATTTTGTACTCATGGACTTGTCATTTTCTTCAGCTTCGACCTGAATTTGCATTTGAACAATTTATGGCATGTTCCACTGTCAGCCCTTGGCCTTGTTTTGGCCAATGACATTTAGCTCCATCATCTCTTTCCACAGATGTAGTCAATTTAATTCCTATGTATTCCATCAAGCAAGTTTCACATGTATAGTCACCGTTTTGTTGTTGTCATGTGCCAGCTAGTTGGTTTAGACTCATAGCAACCCTTTACAGGGTTTCCTAGCCTGTAATCCCCTATGCGACAGAGTCTCATCTTTCTCCCATGGAGCAGCTGGTGGATTTGAACTGCTGACCCTGCAGTTAGCAGCCCAATGCATAACCCACTTTGCCACCAGGGCTCCATCTGTGTCATTTAAAAAAGTTATTTTCCTCCCTTGATGGTCCTAGGGACCTCCGCTCCTAGACTGAAAAGTTAATCACTCCCCTCCTTGCTATAAAACGTCTACTTTTACATTTCCAACCCTCACAATCAGTCCCGATAACAATTATTCACTATTGTATCATAAGAGACCCATCTGCATTTCATTGCATCAACTCCGCCTAGACAGATTGAATACTACTCACTGGAGATTCTACCTTCCTCCAGGCCCTCTGGATCTAGGTTCCCTCTTAAAAGCTTGTAATCCAGTCACTTCTTGCCTTTGTAGCCCCCCGCCCCCCATTTTGGGTAGCCAATATCCAAGTTGCCCATCCCTGTCTACTCTGTGTGTGGAGGGTGTGGGAATGATTCTTGCTATAAGGACTTGTTCCCTCTTTTGAGCTACTGCTTCCATAGGTGTAGGTCAAGTTCATCAAATTGTATGTGAATACTTTTTTTTTTTTTTTTTTAACTCTTCTTTTTACTTCTGGTTGAGTTCTGATCATCGAGTCACTGAAGCCAGGATAAGTGGGTATTATCTGCAAGTGTGGGTGTTCTTATGCATACGCCCTCTCTTCTTATCAGCTGGACACTTCACTCTCCATTCTAGTCCTCTGTGGCTATGTCATTGACTCTGTGCCCAAGCAGTGATGCCTGAAATGGAGCCAGAGATGATGACGTGGAGCGATGGAGCAGCTGGAGACTTTAGATCCAGAGAGGGAGAGCGACTGTGTGCTGAAGACCTGAGGGGCACGGGGGAAGGATTGCATGGAGGGGATTGTAACCATGGCAATGAGACCATATAATGATATACGATAGAATGAATGTAAAACTAATGTTCTCCCATGTAAACTATCACATAATTCACAATAAAACATTAAAAAAAAATATTTTTAGAAAATAGATCATTGTTCTTGCAAAGCTTTATCAGGTGATCTCTGGCATCATTTCTTTCACCAAGACCCTGTGTTCTAACTACTGATCCTTCTGTTTTTGAATCTTTATATATCTTCTCTATAAAGAGGTATTTAAAATAATTGTTAAATGTGTTTACTACAATGGTTTCTTTCTAAATATTTTATTTTCCCCTCAAAAAAGAACACTCAGGCCAGTTGTGTTTCCTTTGTGATTTCTAAGTTCCTTTGCAGAGTATATATGGGAGTTGGGAGGCGAAAGTATGCAGTGAGGTGTAGCCCTGACACGCAGCAGTGAACTAGTTAACCTGGCTGTCATTTAAGTGGAGAGACCCAGCTTGAGGCAATCCTGGGTAAGGCAGCAATAAACCCCAGCCAGGCTTTCCAAGTGGAAACCAAAAGTAGCCTTTTAAATCAGTTATTTCAGAATCACTCAACATAAAATCTGAAACTAACAAATTCATACTTGAAACCGTCTTGTAGCATGCCGTGAGATTCCCGGTTGACTTGGGTACAGCTTGTGTGGTCACTGTGAGTCAGAGATGATAAGGCTGAAGGTACTTGTTAGCCTGGCCCCACTGAAACCCCCAAACACACACTGGGTCTTTGAATTAGCTTCAGGTTGTATATAAAGACTAGGATCATTGGGAAATTCCTTTATGAGGTTCTCCCACCTTGAGTAAAGCATCGCCCATGTCTCTACTTAGGAGAAAATGAATTCTTCTGCTAGGAAAGCTCAATTACATTTCATGACATAACCTCAGTCACCTGGGGTGTTGGGGGAGATACACTCTTGTAGGAAGGATGCGGAGGGGATAATTGGACAGTCAAGTGTTGGAAGATCTCCAAGGCTCTGCTGCAAAATATCTTTTGCTTGAGTGTTTTAGTGAGCCTCCCTTTGAACCACCTCTGGCTCTCTAGGCAGGGGGCTATCTTCTTCTGTGGCTCCCAAACCAGGCTGTCAGAACATGGGAACTAGATTACTTCATTCTGCTTCTGGGAAAGGGAACAGACTTATGGGATTTTAAATGAATGCATTAAATTTGTTGATTATCAAAGGGAAACGTGGAGAAAAAATAAACTCTTGCAAGATCTTGGCTGCAGTACAGGGGCCAAAGTTTAAATCCTTGCTCTCAGACAAGTTAGATTTTACAAAAGCTCCTTGGTGTCTCCTCCCTGCTCACTCCAGGTGCGAGGAGGGATGCACCCTTCTTGTAGGGGTCTCTGAGGCCTGTGTTCCCCAGTAGTGACAAGGCTAGAAGAGGGGTGGTAGCTGTACTGGGATGATATATGAGGAGGGACAGCAACCCCACGATGGTTTTCCACTTTAAAACTGTCTGTAACTATATCTGTGGCAGTGGTGGTGGTGTGCCGTGCAGTTCAACCAGACTCAAAGCGACCCTGCATAGGGTTTCTGAGGCTGTAAATCTTTGCAGGAGTAGAACACCTCATCTTTTTCCCACGGAATGGCTGGTAGTTTCAAACTGCTGACCTTGAGATTAGCAGCCCAACGCATAACCACTATGCTATCAGAGCTATGTCTATATATCTTAGGAAAAATGAAAAAGGAGTATGGTGAGGTAGACATCGTCACATGCAGGTAAGGTCATAAAGTACTACAGCCTTCAGGAAGATAAGTTTAACAAAATCAATCAAGTGCTTAAAAAGTATTCACTGTCTTCAGTTCAGTTATTTCTCTCTTGGGAATCTATCCTAATGAAATAATCCAAAAAAGTGGACCAAGATTGATGGAACAAGGTGCTTGTCACTGCATTGTTGTCAACAGTAAAAATCTCAAAGAACCTCAGTGCTAATCATATGGAAAATAATGGGTTATATTTACGTTGGACTAGCCCTACAATTGTCAGTGACGAACAATAACGTGGAAAAGGACAGGTAAGTGATGTAGAGGGAAATTCTCAGGCTCTGTGTTAGTGACAAGAATCAGGAAACCAACTTGTAAATGTGTAGTTGCCACAGTTTTGCAACACAGAGAAGGAAAGGAATGTACCCTCCTCTGGGTAGGAGAGTATGTTTAGTTAATGTTTTTCCTATACTTTTCAGAGTTTTCAGAATTGAGCCTACACTGATTTCATAACCAGAAACAAAGTTTACTCCGCAGGCAAGAATGAATGTGAGCCAGCATCTGCCCATCTCCCACATAGGAAGCCTAGATGGACTGAGTGGTGTCTACTTTCCAGAAAGGCAGAAGGCTTAAGCAGAGTTCCTCTCACCTGCCCATAGCTAGGAAGCCCAGAAGATGCTGGAATCTATACAAAGCAGGGTGCCTTTGTGGTTTTGCTCTGGTTTGTTTGGGGAGCAATGTGACTTTGTGGCCTCTATAGTTGGTGCATGAGGAAAAGGAAGTCCTTATCCAGTTTTTAATCCCCTCAGCTAATTACCAGATCTTTCTTGTGGTTTTACTGGGACTCTTTTTACTAAGTGGGTGGATTTACACTGTTTGTGTTTGTATGTTGTACTTGGATTATACCTTAATGTGTCACCATGATGACAAAGAGGCTTACAACAGCAGGCAGGCAAGCTTCTCTGCTTTTAATAGAAAGCACATTCCAGCACTTTTATTTTATCTGCAACACATAGAGCTGCTTAGAACAAAGCATTGCCCCTAAGACATGGTCCCCAAGAGTCTTTAATAAGGAACAGACCCCTGTGAAGGTATTAATTAAATATTTTAAACCGAATGGCTTTGCTGGCTGGAGCGTTTTTATGAGGGAAGGGAGTATATTTAAAACCAGAGCTGTTTCTATAACAGGAACCTATTTTGAAGGAAATGTTCTTGGGTGGGACTCTATGGGTACCAGGCTGTTAGACCTATGGGCCAACTTGATGTCAAAAACAGACAAACTGTATTCTTTAAACAATGTTTAAGTTGGGTCCTTGCTATGGAATTTGAACATAATTCTGAAGGGTGGATTTAACACAAAGAGGAGAATAGTCATAGTCTTCAAATATACTAAGCACTGTTAGAGGTAGTTTTCTTAAAGTTAGACTTTGACAAGAATTTTACAGAAAAAGAAGCCACTTAAGTAACTATTTTCCAAGGTAATAGAATTTGATGACAGAACTAGACTGAAACCCAGTTTTGTCTGTCTTTCTCTGTCATTTATATCTCAGAATACTGCACTCTTTTTCAGAAAGTAGTAGAAGAAAACATGAGCAAATAAAGCAGACCTTGACCCAATTTACAGGCATTTTCCTGAACTCAAAGTAATCAACATGATTGAACATTAGGTTTATTATAGAAAAAGTTCAGAGTTGGTTACTTTTTCTAAAAGGCAGCATGGCATAATGAAAATAGTAATGTGTTTGAGTAAGAAACTTAGTTATGGATCCCAGCTCTGTCATTTACTTACTACTCTGACTTTGAGCAAGTCTCCTCCTGATCGAGCTTCCTCATCTTCAAGATTAGAATTGTCCTTAGCCTTATGCCTAGTGAGCTCAGCGAAGGAGAGTGTGATGCAGTGGAATATGTCACATGGCTCCTCTAGCCACAATCTGTAACACCCACAAAACAATTTTTTCTTGAGGAGTCTGGGTAAGAGAAGGTGGTGATGGGCGATGCTGAAAGGATTATATCATCAGTCATGAGTGATTGTTGACAGGATTAATAGTGATTATAAAAACTTGGAAATCTAACAGTTTGCCATCCTTCTGGGTATAAAATGAGCCATCTCAGCAGCAGAAAGGGGACTATCACTACCATTATAAAGAACCAGGAGTGGAGTGTGTCCTTTGAACCCCAAGATCCGGAGGCAGGGCTTGATGGCGGCTAGGGTGGAGGAGAAGTTCACCATCAGCAATACCACAGAATACCAGGCAAAGCAGATCCAGGGCAGAGCTCCAAAACTCGGAGCCACAGAGATAGAAATATTTTGAAAGTTTGAAGGCTTGTAGGTTGTGGAACTTGAAGCTGAAGTAAAAAATCGTGTACTTTTGAATCTGCCGGGCTGGGCT